>NC_141039.2:38692500-38992500 GCF_052040795.2 Danio rerio
AGTATAATAACTATGCTGTATGATGTTGACTATGTATGTGATGTTGAATACTATGTTGTTGGTCGCTTGTTGTAGTTTGGGTAGAAGTAGTTGCTGGCTTTTATTAACATCCACCTTTTATTTAACTTTGAGAAAATACTTTATTTAAATATACTTCAAGAGTTCACACTTAGATAATGCTTGACTATTTAAGCTAGTTTGGCATGCTGTCCCGGGAGAGAACCCTGAGCTCGGTGATAGATGAGCCCAAGGCTCCCGCCTGGTCAATAAGCATTTGGAGGGATATGAGATCAGGTAGTTCTCGATAGCTTCCCAAAATAGATCACTAGTTGTGCTAGTTTGTAGTAAGTGCTTGTGACTTTAACTTTTGTTGCATAGTTTTTGAGTGTGGGAGGAAACCGGAGTACCCGGGGAAAACCCACGCGAACACGGGGAGAACATGCAAACTCAGCTTAGAGAGTATCTGTTGGCTCAGCTAGTGTTGAACCAATGACCTCCTTGCTGTGGGGCAACAGTGCTAGCCACCGAGCCACCGTGTCGCCCAAACTGAGGAGGAGGGAAAAGGGATGGATGGGGGGGGGGTTCCAAAACGAAGATGAGGAATGAATTTTAGGCTGGATATTTATATTGAATTTAGAGTGATCCAATTGGCTAGTTAGTGATTAGTGATAGGGATCAGCTGTAGTCAATCCTATCACGTGCTCCTCTCGAAATTAGTTTGAGAAACTTCACTTAACATAGAAGACAAAAGTGTATTGTGTCAAAAAAATGAAATATGCATTATAATTATTATTATTATTATTGAAACACATGTTTTTTTTTTTTATTTAAAAGAAAGTAACTTTTAAAATCCACTTTACCATTCAAGTAAACGAAAATCCTGGCTCTTTCATCCTGCATTTACGGTTTCACGATGGATTCTAGCATATGGATTTAAAGGTGTTCTGAGCTTCTGGACTACCACATGTCTAGCATGTCCCTCAGACCTGTCAGATGTCACTGGAATAGGTGTCTTGAGCAATTACATCTGTCTCTGTGATAGATTGAAGCTCTTGATACAGCAAAAAAAGTCTGGTTTAAGTCAGCGGCTAGGCCTTAGCAAGATGGCTAAAACTGCTCACTCTACCAAAATGATGTTGTGTATTGATACTCTTTTTGGATAGTTTAAAATGAAAGTTGAACTATAATAAATAACGGAGAGGAAATGATTGTGGGGGGAATGGGTAACGAAGGCAGGCAATGAAGCTAGAAGGTCTCAAATATAACTCAAAGTAATATAGCATGTGTGTGGCTTATGTTTAAAATAATTGGATGCACACAGACAAATAAACGAACGAACAAAGGAATGAATGAAGAAGCGAATGAAGAATTGAAGTTAAAAACAAACAAATGAATGAACGAGGGAATGAAAAAAGGAACAAATGAACGAATAGGATACACACAGAAAAAATGAATGAAGAATCAAACAAAGAAACTAACAAAGAAACTAACAAAGGAACAAACAAAGGTATGAAGGAAGGAAAGAACGAAAGAATGGGATACACACAGGCAAATGAACGAAGGATTGAACAAAGAAACTAACAATGGAACAAACAAAGGTATAAAGGAAAGAAAGAACGAAAGATTAGGATACACAGGCAAATGAACTAAGGAAGGAACGAAGAAACGAACAAAGGAATGAACAAAAGAACATCCAAAGTAATGATGGAAGGAAAGAATGATGGGATACACACAGGCAAATAAAAAAGGAACGAACAAAGGAACAAAGGAAGGAAGGAAGGAAGGAAGGAAGGAAGAAACAAACAAACGAACGGACGAATGTATGGGATAGGATACCGAAGCACTTGAATGAAGAAATGAACAGAATAGAAACGTACAATGAAACAAACAAAGGAACAAATGAAGGAATAAAGGCATGTACGAACAATAGGACACACACAGGCAAATTAATAAATGAATGAACAATGAACAAAGAAAAGAACAAATCCAGCGACGAACGAAGAAACAAATGAAGAAACAAACGAAGAAACGAACAAAGAAACGAACGAAGAAACAAACAAAGAAACAAATAAAGAAACAAACGAGGAAATGAACAAAGAAACTAACGAAGAAAGAATGAAGAAACAAGTGAAGAAACAAACAAAAAAATTACAAAGAAACAAACAATCTAAGAAATTAACGAACAAAGAAACAAACTAAAAAAACGAATGAAGAAATGAACGAAGAAACAAAAGAAGAAAGAACGAAGAAACAAATGAAGAAAGGAATGAAGAAAGGAACGAAGAAACAAATGAAGAAAGGAACGAACAAAGAAACAAACGAATAAACGAATTAACAAATGAATGTAAGAATAGGATACACACAAGCAAATAAATAAAACAATTAATGAAGAATGAACGAATGAACGAACAAACAAACAAACGAACAAATGAACAAAGAAGTGAACTAATGAATAGGATACACACAGGCAAAAAAAGAAAATAATTAACTAAATTAAATTGAACTCTTAATTTGCATTTGCATGATGCTAAATATTTCACACACGCACACATACGTGCGCACAAACACAAACATATATAGAAACAAAAACCTTCTACTCTTAATCAATAAAATAAAATAAAACCGAACCCTTAATTTTCATTTGCATGATAGTATATTTTTTTACACAAACACACACAAATACACACATACTCACACAGAAATAACAGTATAATTTTTAAAAACTAACACTCTGAAAACTGTTTTCAAAAGTTTGTATTTCCAGGCCCTGAAATGCTGTTATAAGCATCCACATAATTTGTCTAAAACCATTTGATTTTGTAAATCTTGATATAAGTGGATAGACAGAGGCACTTGAGGACAAAAGCGCAAGACGGGCAGCCACTCGAGCATATTTAAATCATCAGAAGATGGTCTGTCTCTAAACAAGAGATTAAACACAGCCATGCACAAAGAGAACGAGTGGCCCAGAAGTGGATGCGGATCCTACTGACGTACTTATGGCTTCAGTTCCACCGCTCAAAGACTTTCAGCTACAAACAACTGTGAAGTCAGCCGTGGAAGAACGTCTGTGGACATTGGAAGCTTTCCCAGAGCTTCCTCATTTTGGTATAATTAGCCTTCCGTCAACATTACCATCCTTATGGAACTCTAAAAAAGATTGGAGGCAGAAGGAAAAAAAAACTATCAAGCTAAACTGCTAGCGATGTTACTGAGGGGAATGTTTCTGGTGAAGGAATCCACCAGGGTCACTAAAAGTCTCTAATGCCTAAAACCAAAACAAACCGATTTCTTCAACTCAAATAAATAATTTGTTTTAGTGTCATTTTCAGGGGGATAGAGAAACTAAATATTTGTGGTAGGTTTTCTGGGACAATGATAGACACTATTACTTCAAAAAATCAAGGCTCGGAAATAAGAATCGTCTACAAACATTTGGAATTTGTTTGCTTCATTTTCCATGTATACATTAAATAACTTTACTTTATTTGAATACTGTAAACATTTTTATATTTGTATTCTCAGAAATGCCTTACAATGGGAAAAAGTTTATGAAGAAAATACAAAAAAAGAAACTAAACCCTATACAGGGGCATCAGAATTGTAGTTCAGTGAAATAAAAATAGTCTTAGCCATAATGACAGCGCATCAAACACATTTTATAGTTTTTTTTTTTTTTTTTTGCAAGATAAAGCTATCCAGCTTAAATACAATTTAAGGACTTATTTCATTCATTCATTTATTCATTCATTCATTCCAGCCAACATAAAATGAATATGCCTTCTCTAAATCAGAAATATAATAGAAGATACGGTGAAAACAAAATCTCTTGCACTTGAGAAATACTTGAAAAAGAATAAATAATTGAAAAAATGAATGAATGTGCTACATTAAACATTTTAAATAAACCTCTCCCATCTACATACTCTGACTTGTTTTTAACAAGCCTTTTAAGCCTTTTAAAGTGTAGAGTTCATTCATTCCAGCCAAAATAAAATAAATATGTGTTCTCTTAAAAGAAAAATTGAACAGGAAAAACTCCATAGGAAAAATTTATTTCATTTGGGAAATCATTGAAAAAGAGTAAATGAATGAATGAATGAATGAATGAATGAATGAATGAATGAATGAATGAACGAATGAATGAACGAATGAATGAATGAATAAATGAATGAACTACATAAAAATATTAAAATGAATCTCTCCTATCTACATTCTCAGACTTGGACTTGATTTAAGAAGCCTTAAAACTGCAGAGTTCATTCATTCATTCATCACAACTAAAATAAAGATGTATTTTCTAGAAGATAAATACAATAGGGAAAAAATGCAAAGGAAAAAAATCTATTGCATTTGAGACATATTTTCAAAAGAATAAGTAAATGAATGAATAAATTAACTACATTAAAATAAATGAATAAATCTAATAATAAAATAATTTAGACTTCGACTTGTTTTTAACAAGCCTTTTAAACTGTATAGAGTTCATTCTTTCCAGCCAAAATAAAATAAATGTGTTTTCTCTAAAAGAAAAATATAACAGGAAAAACTGCAGAGGAAAAAAATCCATCGCATTTGGGAAATCATTGAAAAAGAGTAAACGAACGAACAAACGAATAATTGAATGAATTCATTCAAAATAAAATAAATATGTCTTCTCTGGAAGATAAATATAAAAGGAAAAACCACAATGGAAAAAAAATCCATTGCATTTGGGAATATTTTTTTTAAAAGAATAAATAAATAAATTAATTAATTAATTAATTAATTAATTAATGAACTGCAATAAAGTATTAAAAATACATCTCTCTCATCTACATACTCAGACTTAGACTTGTTTTTAACTAGCCTTTTAAACCTCATTCAATTATTCATTCATTCCAGCCAAAATAACATTAATATGTCTAATATAATAGCAAAAACCGCTGGGAACAGATGAGAAATATTTCACATGAGAAATATTTGAAAAAGAAAAAATTAATAAATGAATGGATGAATAAATGAATAAATGGATGAATGAATGAATGAATGAATGAATGAATGAATGAATGAATGAATGAATGAATGAATGAATGAATGAATGAATGAACTAAAGTACTGCATTAACATCTACATTATAATATAACAGCCGAACTTAGACTTGCTTTTAAAAAGCCTTTTAAACGGCAGATCTAGTTTCTGGTTTGACATCGCACCTTAGCATGAGCACATCAGCCACTTTGGTGACCCTTAATGTCTGTATCTTTCCCCAGGCCTCGTCTCAACCCTCAGTAGACCTCCATGCTGCCACACACCATTAGCCCAGTTTATTCTGCAAAAACATGGGCAAAGACTCTCAGGATTAGGGCAGGTGAGAAGCAGCATTGGCTGCCCGCTGCCAATAACAATGCCATCCCTCATCTGCTAGAAGATCTGGGTCAGGCTGAAGTAGTGGCCTTCAGTGGGTGGCGATTCTTAAAACAACAATTTATGGAAACCACATAACACCACATGCCAGTTTATCTGCTCTACTCCTCAGCTGCTCCATAGACTAACTCCAGTCAACACAAATGCCTATACAAAATCACCATATGAATATCACAGAGATACGCTTTAAATGTGTTAATGAAACCTGCCAGTTGTATGCATGTAATCTGATATGATCCATCCGTCCATCCATCCATCCATCTACTACCTAACCATTCATCCATCCACATCCATCTATCAATTTCTATATCTACGTAACCATCCATCCATCCATTTATCTTCAACCTAACCATTCATCAATCCATCCATGTATAAATCTATCTATCTTCCTAACCATCCATCCTTCCATCCATCCATCCATCCATCCATCTACTACCTAACTATTCATCCATTCATCCATCCATCCCCATACCTATATTCCTAACCATCCATTCATCCATCTATTTATAGATCAATCTACCTTCCATCAATCCATCTATCCATCCATCCATCCATCCATCCATTTTTTCCACATCTATATCTATCTTCCTATCTATCCATCCATCCATCCATTCATCCACATCTATATCTATCTTCCTATCTATCCATCCATCCAAATCTATATCCATCTTCCTTACCATCCATCCATCATCCATCTAATTACTTATCTATCCAAAGTTTTACCACAGAACTTTTGACTTTCCAGTTAATAAAATGTCAATGCAAAAAATTAAATATGATTTAAGCATTTTGAATTATGAGGACACACCATGTCCTCATAAACCGCTCTAACAGAGTACAACTAGGTCATATTCATGTCATTATACAAATGTTTGTCCTTGTAAACCACCAAAACCAGAAAACACACACACACTTACTGCTATGTCTGTGAGAACTTCACATAAACACTATAAACTGTAAAAAAATAAAACTCTAGAAACTATCCCTCTACCCCTACACAACTATCGAAGACACAATCTGCATTTTTATGTTTAAAAAAAACTAAATTCTGAATAATTGATGAGTTGTTTTCTATATGGGGATAAAAAAATATTCCCACAAGGTCAACATTTATTGGTATTGCTATAATGGTGGGGACATTTGATAGACACACTTGACTGCAGAACGTTTGCATATAAACAGTTTTTTTTTTTTGTTTTGTTTAGTTTTTCTTTTTTCTTCTTTTTTTCTGGTTACAAAGTGCTACTGGTGCCACCTCAGTAAAGACCCCGAGGTTAAGTTTATTTTGTTTAATTATAGCTATGTGATGAGATGCATGAGACAACTTCACAGTTTTTGCTCAGTGTCTGCAATTAACTCATTGCCATTTTAAACTCACCAACTCATTCAAGCCTTCTACATTTTTTGGGAGCTGCAATAATGAGTCAGCAGCGTTCCTAAACTAAGTATATGCACATACGCTCCTTCAAAGGTGAAATGTTAAGTGTGTGAGTGACAGAAATAACATTGAGGCTCTGGGCTACTGCTGGAAATCAAATCAAAGCCATTGAGGATAAGATAAAGGCAGAAGAGGCTGCTAATAAGTGGCCTACTGCATTCATTTCAGACTGGGAGCCTCTGCTTGTCATTTTTTTCCAGCCTTAGCACAAAATATATCTGTTAAAGTGACCTACACACTATATTAATGCACGTGCTCTAAGTGCGTTTGTTTTATTTATACACCAAACTATTTAATGCTTGCCTGTAGCAACTAGTCACATTTAATCAAATAAGTGGCGATATTTTAGTCAAGAGGGAAAGCAATAAAATTGAAAAAAAAAGCAGGACTAACATTTATGTGATATACATGTCTGTGAATCATCTTTCCTGATGAAAAAATGGACTAAATTACAACACAAAGAAGTATATCAATAACATATTTTAGATTACAAATATATATCTTGTTCAATTCATTCATATGATCATTTGTAATCAGGAATTATTGTGTGGTTTTGTCTAGAACACTGTTTCCCAGCCCTGTTTCTGGAGGCACACCAACAGTACATATTTTGGATGCCTCTCTTATCTGACCCATTCATTTCAGATTTTGGAGACTTTTCCGATGAGTTTCATTCTTGGAGAATGTTCTGATGAGTTGATTCAGATGTGTTTGATTGGGGAGAGGTTAAAAATGTGTACTGTTGGTGTGTATTTAGGAAAAGAGTTGGGAAACACTGGTCTAGAATAGCAAAATATAAATCTAACTGGGATATAATATAATAACTTATGTATCTTTAATTAAATATATCCATATTATCAAAATGTTATTTTAAATGTAATTATGTTGTTTGATACGGTGTCCTTGAAATAAACGTATTGCCTTATGACAACTGTACTGTACTGTTGATCTGTAGACAAATGAAATGCGTTGTATTTTTTTCCTGAATAGAATGTAAAAAACATTGAACTATTTATCCTTGAGTTTGCACAGTTAGGCACTCACTGGCCACTTTATTAGGTACACCTTACTAGTACCGGATTGGAACCTTTTTGCCTTCAGAACTGCCTTAAACCTTCGTGACATGTATTGAAACAAGGTACTGGAAATATTCCTCAGCAATTTTGGTCCATATTGACATGATAGCATCACGCAGTTGCTGTAGATTTGTCAGCTGCACATTGATGATGCGAATCTCCCGTTCCATCACATCCCAAAGGTGCTATATTGGATCTATCTAGGGACTGTGGAGGCCATGTGAGTACAGTGAACTCATTGTCATGATCAAGAAACCAGTCTGAGATGATTCTCGCTTTATGACATGGCACATTATCCTGCTGGAAGAAGCCATTAGAAGATGACTACACTGTGGTCATAAAGGGATGAACATGATCAGCAACAATACTCTCAGGTAGGCTGTGGCGTTGACACGATGCTCAACTGGCACTAATCGGCCCAAAGTGTGCCAAGAAAATCTCCCCCACACCATTACACCACCACCACCAGCCTGAACCATTGATACAAGGCAGGACAGATCCATGCTTTCATGTTGTTGATGCCAAATTCTGACCCTACCATCTGAATGTCACAGCAGAAGTTGAGACTCATCAGACCAGGCAACGGTTGTCCAGTCTTTTTTTGTCCGATTTTAGTGAGCCAGTGCGAATCTTAGCCTCAGTTTCTTGTTCTTAGCTGACAGTACCCAGTGTGATCTTATGCTGCTGTAGCCCATCTGTTTCAAGTTTCGAGGTGTTGTGCATTCAAATATGCTCTTCGGCATACCTCGGTTGTAACGAGTGGTTATTTGAGTTACTGTTGCCTGTCTATCAGCTGGAACCAGTCCGGCCATTCTCCTCTGTTCTCTGGCATCAACAAAGCATTTGTGCCCACGGACCTGCCACTCACTGGTTATTTTCTCTTTTTCTGACCATTCTCTGTGAACCCTAGAGATGGTTGTTACATCTAAATGTAATATAATTAGCATGTTTTTCTTTAATGAGAAAGGACAAATGTGCACTAATGAAAACATTTACAATGCAAAATATGATCACATTTTGTGCTGTTTTCTATTTAAATTATTTGTAAATACATTTAATCAATATATATATATTTTACTGGACCACACACACACCACAAACAGACACACCTGTTATGCCAAAAGGAGGCTTAGCGGTTGGTCTCATGTGAAAAGGAAAACATTTAGAGGCTGGGAAAGGATCCAAAGCATTGCTAAGGTCTTGTCTTTATGATTTAATTTGGCAAACGCTTTCATTTAAAGGGGTGTGTTTCACTTTTCAATTACAGCCTCTCTTCTCCTGCTTGACTGGGTATTTGATCTCCTCACCCAGGCTGCTCGTACACTTCTGTGAGGAGGCTTTTGAAAGACCACTGAGCCTGTGGTGCCTAAAACGTCCTGATTATACAGTAAGTGGTTCCGAAAAGAGGTGTATTTAAAAAAAACATTTTAACATTAAGCTAAAATGTTTGGTATAAGGCAAAGATACATATTAAATAAGGAACAGCAATGTGTGTCACATGCAATGTTGAGCTGGGATTATAGTTGATCAGTATAATAATTGGGAATACATGAGATTTGTGGACTCATTGCAAAGTATAACCAGAGTGAAACTGTATCTTTTGCTTGTGTTTTAAAGAAATTTCAAAAGAGTTTAAAGCACAAAAACGTACAACGTGTAACTTTAATGTAGAATAATTTACTTATTAATATAATGAAGACTATAAAGTGTTAATTTACATTCCATTATTTAATTAATGTACCTGAATACTCTTTGACACTCTTTTTTTCGTTGCTATATTGTAATTATTCTTACTTACAATTTGTTTACCATCGCCCTTAGACCGTTAAGTCACAGGCTGGGTAATTTCTAATTTCTTTTTCTTATTTTTTAGCCAAAAAAGCTGAATAATTTTTGTACTGTAAGATATCAAATTATTAACCGATGAAGACACACACCTGACCTATGCATCTACAGAAATCCTTCATAGAAAGAACAACTAGAAAGGAGAAATGTATAGATTTGTGCCAAATTATAGCATCACTGACCAATTTATGCAATCTACAAATTTCAATACGCGTGTTTGCCTTTTATACGGTTTCTATTCTAATTTGCAGGTTAAGTGCAATTAAAGTATAACTGAAATGCAAAGTCAAAGTATAAACAGCAGAAGTGAACACCTACCAGCAAATATTAATCTAAATTATGGTTTTAAATGACAACTGGTGCAGTTTATGGATCACAAGTGCCCGAAAATTACAGTTTGTAATCATATATTTGTTTTGTTCTATTGATATGTGGTCCAAATATTTTTTTGAGCTTCAAACAGATTGATTGCCCTGATTGTGCTGTGTTCCTGGGAGATCCCAATGTAGCTTTCATTATGAGACATGTATTATTTATTTATTTATTTATTTATTTTTAATGCTACTGCTATTGACAACAACTATAAATTCCGCCCTATTGTACAATAAAATTTCAAGTGAATGTATATTTATTTAATTATGCATGTGTTTATTTTGGGCGGCGCAGTTGCCCAGTGGATATCGATGTCGCCTCACAGCAAGAAGGTCGCTGGATCGAGAATCGGCTGGGTCAGTTGGCATTTCTGTGTGGATTTTGCATGTTCTCTCTGTGTTTGCGTGGGTTTCCTCCGGTTGCTACGGTTTCCCTCACATGTCCAAAGACTTGTGGTATAGGTAAACTGGGTAAGCTAAACTGGCCGTAGTGTATGTGTTTGTGTAAGATAGTGTATGGGGGTTTCCCAGAGATGGGTTGCAGCTGCAAAGGCATCTGCTAAAACATATGCTGGATAAGTTGGCTGTTTATTCCACTGTGGGGACCCCAGATTAATAAAGGAACTAGGCTTAAAAGAAAATGAAGGAATGTATTTATTTTTCATAAAATGTGTACTTGGTTGCCCTTGATATGTAATAGTGATTTAACCTGCAAAACTAATACATTTCTGATCATATTTACCTTAATTCCTTTGGGTTACAAGGTCTGATACATGCTCTTGTAAAGTGATGCAGGCAAAAACTGTATTTTACCCATTAAAAAATAATAATAATAATACACAACCTTGTGTTTAAAAAAATTATAAAAAAGAATGGTCGTTCTGTAGATGTTTAAAAGCAGAGGCTCTGTTCTGGGAGCCATGACAGTTGTGTAAAAATGATCAAAAACGCTGGTGCTGGCTGGTAACTTCTTTAAAAACAAATGCTGACGTGCGAAGAGTCAAGACAGAATTTGTATTATAATTATAGTTTCACTGAATAAGAAAAATGCTTATGGGCTTGACATGATGGGAATTAGGGCTGTGAGATTAATTGAAATTTTATCAAAATTGCAATTTGAACATGCACAATTACTAAATCCCTACAACATGATTTTCTTTTGCACAAGTTCCGACTGATACTTCTCCCACAGCATGCTATTTGAACCAATCATAACACAGCACGCCTAAATAGAGCGTGAGAACAGGAGACTGAGCTTATTGAAAAATACCCTGCATAAACAGGGATGATGAGCTCAACACACGAAGACTAAGTGCCCCAAAAAAGTCAACATCTGTGTTGTGGGATTACTTTGGATACAGGAAGGCTGATGTATCGCAGAACCAGGCAATTTGTAAGACCTCTCAAGCAAATGTCGCGTGTAAAAGTGTGTGGAAAACAAAAGGCTGTCTCTTTCTTCAGCACTGTCAAAGCATTTTGTACTTGCGCTTCTTTGTCTTTGTCGTTGCTAGGCGCCAATCAACCATTTTTTCAGAGGATGACAAACTAACAAAACATTGCTGCAGCTCTGATACAAGCTTTATTTTTGGAGAAAATTTTATTACATGACTTGCGGCATTTAGTTGAGATTTTTTCAACTCAGTACGCCTGGAGCATGCAAGAGTGTCCCTCTCAATATACGTGCACTTCCATTAAAAATAACAAACTTGTGTGCACAAAAGATGCCATATGTGTATGGCCTATATAATGGCAGCATCACAAAGACGTCTAAAAAATTACACGCAACTACTTCTGATCTTATGTGGTCAAGCAGAACATAAGAGCCATTGGACTGTTCTAGAGACAATTTGTAAGCCCTTCACTGGGTGATTTTTATTTTTATTTTTTTGCCTTATGTCTGTTTTCAAGAGTTCACACTTAGCTGATGATTGATGATAAAGCTTGTTTGGCATGCTGTTATATGTAGAGAGCCTTGAGCTCATGAGATCCTCGAGGCTTGGGCTCCCTCCTGTTTGCTAACTTCTAGCTAACAGAATGGCTAAGAAGAGACACTTGCTAAGAGCTTGGCTATGATATCGATTTGGTTTGTTCAATTTACTAAAGTTGCATATTTTTGGACTGTGGGAGTAAACGGGAGAACCCGGGGAAAACAAACATGAGCATGGGGAGAATGAGCTGACTCTGCCTAGAAATGTCGACTGGTTAAGTAGGGACTTTAACCAGAGACATTCTTGCTGTGAGGCAACAGTGCTAATCACTGGGCCACCATGCCACCCATCTGGAAAGGAGAGGAAGTAGGGGTGGGTAGGGGGGGATTCTTGAAGGTGAAGATACTGAGAAAAGAAAACTCTGATTATTTATTGTGAGTTAGGAATCATCTTACTAGATAATCGATCATGAGCTGATGCAGGACCATCTGTGAGCAATTATAAGCATGTGATCCTCTCGAAATTAGTTTATAAATAAACTTCACAAGTTACAGGTTTTTGATAAAGATTTAATTGTTTTCCATCAGAATAAATTCACACTGTAAAATGTCTGTGTGTGTCAAAAGCATGAATAAAATCCATATTTTACACAATATTGTTCAAAAAATCGTGATAGGTTTCTTTTGCCCCTATCACACACACCTAATGAGAATGACATGAGGCTTAACAATAGGCTTAATGACAGAATTTTTATTTTTTAAAGGAATTATACTGAATATTGCATTAATGAGCCATTTTATAAATCTATCTACAAATAATTCAGAACAAAAATATATATGTTACAATGTTACAAATATTAGCGATTTAGGCAATGGAGCAAAGCAAATAAAAGCACAGATGGAATTTTCCCAGAGCAGAAGCTGTTTGCCTCACATTTGCATTCATTCATTTTCAAAAATAACAAAATTGCACTGAAATAAAGAGAGACAGATGATGTCCAAGTATTCAGACATTTCAAAGTGTTGCCATGGGGACCAAAAGTGAAAAGGCCCAAATGTGGACCGTGCCATTATGTGCTTTGTTTATTTGGGTATAGAGGCATTTTTGACACTTTGGATATCAGAGGATCGTGTACTTCAGAACTCATCACAGGCCATCAAAATACTTACGGGTGCTCTTAGCAGCCATTACGGACATCTGAGACTAATGCAGTCTAATAGATCCTCTTAATAATCACCTTCACTGAAGTTCTAATTCTGTTTTGCTCTTCAAAATTCAAACAGGAGAACAGCAAAAAAGGTTTGAGGCTTAGAGGAACAAACAGAGCATATAGTTGAAGTCAGAATTATTAGCCCCCCTGTATATTATTTCAATAAATTCTCTTTAACGAAAAGAAAATTAACACATTTCTAGACATAATAGTTTTATTAACTCATTTCTTATAACTGATTTATTTTATCTTTGCCAGGATGACAGTAAATAATATTTTACTAGATATTTTTTCAAGATGCTAGTATTCAGCTTAAAGTGACATTTAATGGCTTATAGGTTAATAAGGCAAGTTAGGGTAATTAGGCAAATCACTGTACAAACCCCAAATCAGAAAACATGACAGTATTGAAAAGGCAAATAACAACTATAACCTAAAATTCGTTGACGAACTTGGCTGTTGAATTAAGAAAGCTAATATGACTGCGTGAAGACTGAATAAGGCAGTTGGCAGGAAGCACAGCGATTGCTAAGTGCTTGCTAGGCAGTTGCTAAAATGTTTAAGGCATTGTTGGGCTATTGCTAAGCAGTTGCTAATGTAAACTGGGATACTAAATGGCAACCTTCATGTACATGTTTGATCAAATCCTAATGCCTATGGTAAGCATATGTTATAACATTTAGAAAATCATGTAGCTAATGGTTATTAGCATTTGGCTAATCATTGTTGCATAAAACACAGGAAGAGCATTTTGCTAGCATGACTCAAGCGAGCCAAAACCCAGGTCCCTACGATGTTCTGATGTAGAGATTTTGCTGTTTTTAAATGGTTGATAGGTTAGCCTGTTTTGTTGCTATGATGACAATTGACAGCTTATTGATGCTACATCAAAGCTTCTTGCCAAAACGAGTGATATGAATCAACCCGATACCTTAAGAGAGTCTCTATGACAGTTAAAAACTGGACTTGGACTTACTGTAAAAATGGCTTTCCATATTTTATTGAAATCCATGACAATGTAAGCTAAAATGTTCTTGTTTTGTCCGTTCAATTTAATTTACTTGTAATCATACATGCTTTCCTGTCATTCAGATCTGCAAAACATTCCAAAAAATAGTTGGGACAGCAGCCATTTAGGGGCTAGTAATCAGATAAACAGGTTAAATAATGATTTGATTTGAAACAGGTGAAGTCAACAGGTAATTGTAATTATAAGCAGCAGGTTTTACCTCCAACTTGCCTCAACACACCTGCAAGGATGTTTCTAGAGAGTCAAGTAAGAGCTTTAGCTAGCCCAGGGGTGTTTGATTGGGGTTGGAACTAACCTTTGAGTTTGGACATCCCTGGCCAAGAATTGCCAGTTTGCCAACAAATATGTGAGAAATCTATTGAAATGTTTAAAAGCAATGAAAAGCAAGTCAAAGTAAATTTAGTCAATCACTACTTTCTTTTTTTATTCGCGTCTTCCATACTGTTCTAACATTTTCTAAATTGTGGTTGTATAACGATGGTTTTGTTCTGTAGACAATTACAATTTTAATTAAACAATTTTGATTTTAATTAAACAATTTAAAAAAGACAAAATTAATTAAAAACTTCTATTATTTATCCATTCATTGTCTTTTTGGCTTAGTCCCTCTATCAATCCAGGGTTGCCACAGCGGAATGAACCGCCAACTTATCCAGCACATGTATTACGCAGCGGATGCCCTCCCAGCTGCAACTCATCTCTGGGAAAAAAAACTTCTATTATTCTAGCCAAAATAAAACAAACAATGCTTTCTCCAGAAGAAAAAAATACAAGTATTAGGAAGTTCTGTGAACAATCTCTTGCTTTGTTAAACATTGTTTGAGAAAACAGGAAAGAGAAAAATTTTGACTTCAATTATATTAAAAATAAAAAGAGAAAGGGGTAGTAATAGGCAGAAGTCAAAACCGAATTTGTATGCGACTTCAGTTTACTTCACAGTTAAATTAGAAATAAAAGGCATTACCATTTCAATCCTAAATGGTGCACGACCCTGAAATGCACTTGCTGTATAGTGCGCCATTCACTCTATTCCACATTTAACTGAAAAATCAATTAATGCTCATGGTAACAAGACGCACTCGTGTGGTCTGCTGAATGTTGTATATTTACTGGTACACATTTTCCTATTGGCAAAGTGCTAAATACTACAATTAAAGCGAGGCTGATAATTGAATCCGCTGGGCAACTCGCAAACCATGCGTTAAATTGTCATGAACTGAACATGTAATACTCCCATCACATTCCCACAAGAGGGATTGAATGAATGGAGAAACCGAAACAACAGATGGAAAGACCAGGCGAGTATGGTGACTCCCTTCTCAGTTAGCACAATCAAAAATGTTTCTAATAGTGGTACAGTATCTTCTCCATTTCAACCGCAGTCAAAATGAACTGAATGGCGTGCACACGCACACACATACATCTGCTCCAACAATGGGGGGTTGTGAGGAAAGATTTTCTGCCCACACACATGCTTGTTTTAAATACAGTGCAATTTTATCAGTCGCAGGAGATGGATGGATGGATGGATGGATGGATGGAGGAATATATATATGTATACACAATATCAATTCAGCTAGACATTTGATTGTTAGTACAAATATAACAATCTATTTAATATAATTAAGTGATATCAAGAAAGAGAATGAACGACAGACAGAACATGAATGAATTTATGTGTAACAAAAAAATGAACAGAATAAAAAAAAAAACTAATGACAGAATAAACAAATAATACAAAAAATAAAGTTTAATAACACAAACACACAAATCACAGAATTTGATATTTTCAGTTTGTGCCACTTTCATATGTGGTTGTAAATACAACACAAGCCAGATGTTATGAAATTCAAGCATTGTAAACGATTGCCAGTTACTCAACAAATGTCTTGCGTTTTTTACATTATTATCAAACAACATGCTTTAACATCTTTTTCACTTTGTTAGGTAGTGTTTTCTGCAGTGGTTCAGTCTGTAGAATTGCCAAATGCATACAGAAAGAAATAAAACAGTATGGTGGTGGAAAAATAACTAAATTTCTCGAAACCCAGGCTCATTATTGATATGTACCCCTGTACACATTTCTGGTCAGTGCAAAATACACCCCAGGAGGAAGGTTGTTTTGTAGTTTTTGTATTCACGATTTCACCAGAGGCCCTTGTGTATGCTTTTTCAGATCTCAAATTTCTCTCGCGAGTGCCATTCGCGCCTGCTCTTCTCTCGTAAATCCACCAGACCCTGCTCTCAACTGACTGACTGACGGACCGACTGACTGTTGCTCCCATACACCCCCTTCCCTAAACCCAAGGGATAGTGTTTTCAAAAGCAGCGATTGACCTGATCACCCCCTTCCCTTAACCCAACTGACAGTGTTTTCAAAAGCAATCCAGAAAAAGAAAAGCCCTCGAAGCTGCCTGGTTTTTACCATGTTTTCTGACCTTACCACATTCTCACCCTTTTTATTTACTTGTTTTTTTTATTTTTTTTGGCTTTTGTTTTGTGCTACCTGCTTTCTGGAGCTATTCTTCGTCGGACTCGAACCCCGTAGTTGAGGTCAATTCCCCTCTGCATCTCAAGCCTACTGACTTACATGGCGAGCCACTGACCAAAATAGTAACAGCAGAAACGCCGCGCACATGGAGGTAAGCGGTCAGATGGTAGCGCGAAAAGAAACTGATCAAACGGTGGTGTCATACCACCCTATAGCATTCATTTTAAAGACAAAATGCAGCCATACATAGCTCTGGCTACATAATTCACACTCTCCAGAAAACTATATTGGGTATGTTTCCACAATGAGCCTGTGCTGATTTGTAGTCTTACCACCTTTGTCTTTTTTTGTACCATGTGACTAGAAGCTCATTTGAAATAAAACATTCAAACAAATCTATTAACAGGTTAAAACTTTCCTCTTAGTTCCAGAAGTTAGGACTACTAGTAGACCCCCAAAATAAACACAACTCAGGCTATGTCCACACGGTAATGATCCTCATTTGAATTGGAATCTGAGCCAGAGAAACACTTGCACACCGATTTTCTCACAACTTTTAGCTTTCTTAGGTTTTCAAAAAAAATAAATAAACATTTGTGCAAGCAAATCAAACTATTGAAATCCAACCTTTATAGCATTAAAACTTAAAATACACATTGATTTCTGTGGAAACTATATATATATATATATATATATATATATATATATATATATATATATATATATATATATATATATATATATATATATATAAACAATTTCAAACACAATCTGACAATGTGCTTTAACCTGTTAGCCAGCACTGACTTTTGTGGATTTACACCTACCTAACTTTAAATAGTAACAGATCTTGACCCCTGTAAGTATAAACACAAATTAGAAAGAAGACACTTTGGGCTTTACTGTGGTAAAAGGTGAAGTTTCATGCTAAAAAATATTAAATATATATTATATATATATAATTTAGTTGTACATTATGAAGTCATAAGAAAAAAAAATATTATAGTGGATTTCCGAGACAATATCTGTGTCCTTCTTTCCCTCACCGTTAGAGTTTTGGTCTACATTCACAGTTTATGGTATACTTGGAAATAAGACACTTTGGGCTTTATTATCCATCATCTAGAGTTTATAATGCTCAAAATGAAAAAAATGTTGTGGATGCTTATGTAAAAAAAATAATAATTATAATAATTATTTTATAAAAGAATATATGAAATGATATGTATTGTCTTGGAGCAATACAGAAAAGTAATATGTCGAAAGTCACACATCTTCTGAGTATTTGTTTTGAATTTGATGGCAATATTATGCAAAAATAAATTTCTGGAATTTGTGGAACACTTTTTGAGCAATAAACCTCACCATGTAAACATAGCCTATCAAGTCCTCTTTAAAAAATGTTATAAAACACCATGAAACAGATGCCCTCTGTCAGTCACCTATGGTTTAACTGGAAAGCATGTTTTTCTATGACCGTCTGGGGATACATATCAGTAACACAGAGCCATTGGCAACAATGATAGAGTAGCTCTCAGAAGACAACAATCACAGCGAAACCTAAAGAATTCGCACAACCACAGTAAAATCCAAATCAAACCCATGACAGTTCATTTTATTTTTGGCAGATTCAAAAATTAACCACGCATAAACCCATTTGTTATCTTGCTGTCAGTCATGCAGAACAAACCATTTGTATGAAAACAAAACCCCCCAAAAATTGTATATGAACTAGCATAGCAGATGATGGAGAATGAGGACTGGGTGGAGAGTCTGCCTCCACTCTAGCACCACCGGCTCAATGCCCTCTCAAAAATGACATCTGCTCGCTGATTATTGGGGTAAAGGTTTTAATGACTGGCTCAGCGACAGCAGCATGGCATGCGGCTCCTGAGTGGGTGCGGATCTGTTTTCAAACCCATTTGTTTGAGTTGAACGGCACAAAAGGAGCGCTTAATTGTGTTTCTGTCATGCTTATGAAAAGTGCACTCATCATAGGGCACGTAAGCATGGGGCAAACACGCTGTAAACACCGAAAGTGACATCAGAATGGCTCAGTATCACACCTACGCCTGTGAAGCTCGTCATGCGCCCACTCACCAGTAGTGCCTTTACAGAGGACATTTACATGATTGGCAAATGCCTAAAAATAACGTATTAGCATTTGTATTTTAACTTCATCACACCAGCATGGGGAAAGAGAGGTAGAGACAGAAGGACAGAAATTATGAAGATGGAAAAAAAAAGAGGGAAATGTGCCAGAATAAGAGTGTTAAGGGTTTTGTTCACAACAACAACAACAAATAATAATTGAAGCTGCTTTTAAATGCCAATGATGTAGTCCAGGGGTGTCCAAACTTGGTTCTGGAAGGCCGGTGTCTGGCAGGGTTTAGTTCCAACTCCAATTAGACACACCTGAATCAGCTAATCAAGCTATTAGGTATGCAGTGCCTGACAAAAGTGTTGTCATCAGTCCCAGTTGTAAGAGCAACAAATAATAACATGACTTCTAGTTGATCATTTGGAAAAGTGGCAGAAGGTCGATTTTTCTAATGAATCATCTGTTGAACTGCATCTCAATCATCACAAATACTGCAAAAGAACTATCGGAGGCCGCATGAACCCAATATTCTCACAGAAATCAGACAAGTGTGGTGAAGGGAAAATCATGGTTTGGGCTTACATTCAGTATGGTGTCATGCAAGATATCTGCAGAGTGGATGGCAACATCAACAGCCTGAGGTATCAAGACATTTGTGCTTCTCATTCCATTACAAACCACAGGCGATGGCAAATTCCTTAGCAGGATAGCGCTCCTTCTCATACTTCAACTTCCACGTCAAAGTTTCTTAAAGTAAAGAAGGGCAAGGTTCTCCAGAATCGGCCAGAGCAGTCACCAGATATGATTATTATTGAGCTTGTCTGGGGTAAGATAAAGGAGGAGGCATTGAAGATGAATGCAAAGAATCTTGATGAACTGAAAGTCTTGCAAGAACGCTTTCTTTGCAATTTCAGATGACTTCATTAATAAGTTATTTGAGTCATTGCAGAGATGTATGGATGCAGTTGTCTGAACTCATGAGAGTCATACAAAATATTAATTCTTTTCCCATTGCACCATGACACCTTACAGTACATTATTTTCTATTAAGTGACAAGACTTTTGTCTAAGCAAAGTCAGGCTTTATTGTCCTAATTAAATAATTAAAAATCAAGGCATGATTAAATTTTATTTTGGTAAAATAGGCATAATCTAGAGGCCTTAGCCTTTAATAAAAGCAACTTCTGATACCAAATGATCAACTAGAAGTCAAGTTATTATTTATTCTTCCTAAAACTTGGAAATGCGACAAGACTTTTGTCAGGTGGTGTACTAGAAACTAACAGGCAGCGTTGCTAAAGAAAGTTGGAGCTACACTCTGCAGAACACCAGCCCTCCTGCACTGAGTTTGGACACTCCTGATGTTGTCAATACACAATTTTTTGTTATATTTTTGGTGTTTTGCCTTTATTGACAGGAAGTGCAGAAAAAGGGGGATGGGATCGAGAAATGTCCACAAACTGGGATTCGAACTCTGAAAGTCTGAAGTGCATTGGCGCTATATATCGGTGCACTAATCTCTAAACTATCAGTGCCATCAAGTTTTTTTACAAACATCCTTACACAATGTTTTTAAAATTATCTGCATTATCTGCATATCTGATGATGCCAAGCCTACAAGGACTTTGGGTATTGTTTTAAACACTTTAGCAATACACTTCATTGAAAATATACATAAACATCACCTTTTTGAAAAGGATTGTATGTATAGGTATAACTTTAGGTTAATGTATACTATCCACTCTATGTGCAACACCTCAGAATTTCTTATTTTGAGTGTAATGTAATAACTGGATTGAAATGAATTGAAATGAATTTACACATTTGTAAAAAAAAAAAAAAAAAAACAATTAAAATCGCTGTCAGGCCAGTATTTGGCACCGTGTTAGTAAACAGTACCTAAACAGTATGAAAGTGGTGACTTGCAGTCGGCGACGAAGCATTGACCTGTATGTAGAATTTTCTGTGTGTTTGGTTAAAATGTAAAATAAATCCACACTTTGCAGATGAAGAGTAAGCAAAAACCTGAGATATAGCAATACTATCACATACTCCACCATTGTTGTGTGTTCGTTGGCACTTGCATTTAATCTATACATCTCCTTAAACACACATATGCACCTAGATTATCATCCGAAAATGAAAGTCTTTGAAAAGGATGTTTAAATGGACATGAAGGCATTTTCAAAAATGTCCATTTTGAAACACGTTTTCAGGTTTTCCATTACAAAAATTATGTAGTCGCATAAGTGAACAGTCAAATGCATAAAAAGTTTCCAGTTTGGGGCTAAAAACATTACTTAAAAGGCAGAAAGATAGAAACAGAAGAACAGAACATAAAATACATGGAAAAGCCCAATTCGGATGGAAATTGCTCATAATGGGGACTTAAATACAAATCTCCATAGCTCCTTAAGCATGTACTTTTGAATGAATATCATTTTGAAAGTAATTCAGTAGGGGTTTTCACATGAATCATGAGAAAAACACTGGCTTCTTTTATTCTCTAAACTACCCCCTGTAAATGGTGAAAATCCCATACTTCCTCCTGAGAAATAATTACCGTCTGAATAGAGCTAAAGACAAACAGACAGCACAGACAAACACAATAGCCTCTTTCACACATCAAGACTTTTCTGGAAAATTACTGGCAAATAGCTGTGAAGAGATGCCCTTTTAGAACTTCTTACAGGAATTTTCCAGAATGAGAAGTTTTAAAATGATCAGTAAATTGTAGGATTTCTGCTGTGTTTGAACCATGTATTGTTGAATGTACTATTTAAGACATTCTGGTGATTTTATGAAAATTTGCCAGCATTATCATGTGAAAGAGGCTAATGATAGACAGACCAAAAAAAATAAATAAATAAATAAACAGAACGTTGAGATAGACTGTCAGATGAAATATCAAACAGAATGACAGTGGCAGCCGTAAAAAAAATAAACTACTAATACAAAATGAAAAAATCCTTAAGGTTGAACCCTAATATGTATTATTAGGATGATGAAGATGAAACCACGGTGGACATTTCAGCAAGACAATAATTCCAAACACAGCCCAGGAAACTCTCAAATGCTTTCAGAGAAAGAAAATCAAGCTGTGGAATGGCCAAGCCATTCACCTGACTTGAATCCAATAGAGAATACAAAGTACTGCTTAGATGTAGAAGAGACCCATAAAACATCAAGTTTTTACTGTGAAAAACTCAAACCTGAGCCGTTCATGTGTCTTTATTCCCCATATAAGAGGTGTTTCTACTATGCCGTCAACCAAAAAAGCCTTTTATATAAAGTATTAAAATCGTTTCATTTTTTGTTATTACACATAACAAATTTTTGTGATATTGTTTTTGATTTTGATTTATTTTTATGTTTGTTTTGTTTGGGTTGTTACCACAATCTGGTTCAATTCCATGTCAACAGCTCCTTTAGAAATACTATTCCCAGGAAAAAAAACATGACATGTTCAATACTTACTTTCCCCACTGTAAAAGAAAACTAGGCAACTAGAAACAAGTGGCTATGCACCAGAATCCTGTGTTGTGCCCTTTCAAGCCAAATACAACTAATAAGCATGGGTTAATATACTAAACTGGAGTTTTCTAGTCAAGGCGGTGAATGTGTTTAGGTGATCGTTCAATACGGTGATCAAAATCCTGCGTTCCCATCAGCTCCTATACACATTTAATCTCACACCTCTCACCAATCCACTTAAGAGAGTTACGACTGCGCTACACGTGTGCTTTTAGAGGACAACACAGAGCGGCGTTCTTTCACAGAGGGCACGACCACACTCTCTCTGATTCAGCGAAAATATCGATTAGAAAAGCAGGGGGTCTCTTTAACAAGTCCACTCCCTCCTGCAGAGATGTGTGTGTGTGCGTGTGTGTGCGAGAAGAGTGCTGAAACGGCTCTTTCATGTAAGCCCCTGTTAAACTCTCTCATGGAGGATATGATCTCAGTCCTGTCAGGGAGGTGAGAAGGAATGGAAGCTGAATTACGATGAGGTATGGAGCTTGATGAGAAATAGAGCGTGTGTGTGTGTGTGTGTGCTTCTGTGCGCAGGTGTTGAGTGTATATCACTGTGAAATGTGTGTTGTCCGTGTGTGTGTTCGCAGGATTTAAAGCGTGAGCCTGTTCTTTTTACCAGCTCCGGGTGGAGAACACCAGCGAGTACATTCATCATAGTGATGCGTTTTAGTTAAGTGGTCCATTCACAGTGACTTTCAGAATAATGCTATTAATTAGTGGTGTGTCTTGCTAAACATTAAATTACGTGGATTTGCTTGGCTGTGAACCAAAGGAGGAAAAAACAGGCCACTATATTCCTCCCAAAACACCTTTCTCGACACAAACCCTTGCTTAGCTCTGCAGTGTTTCTGCTTTATTCCCAGGGAAGCTGTAATAATGGTCATTGTAAAGTGAGTTTGCTGATTAAACACTGGCGTTAGTGGCGATGCTGATTAAAGCTGATTAAAGGTTCTGCTGTTTAATGTAAAAAATCTCCAAGCAAAACTTGAGAATTATTCAAAGGTTGCTTAAATCACTGGTTTGTAACAGACTCATAAGTAATGGAGCCAAGTTGCAAGCAGTAGAAAATGAATTAAAAAAAAATGACCATAATTAGTATCCGGTTATGGTTTCTTACAAAAATCTGGCGCACATTTTGTACAAACCTTTCATGTCCATATCTTATCTTGACATTGTTTTTTTGTCTTTGTTCTTCTGCGTACTGTTCCAGTTAATCGGGTTAAAGCAGGCCATTCGTTTTCCTGGAAGTCTTGATATGGAAATGCATTAAAAACAAGTATTATTGAGAAGCAATCAAACTCATGCTAAGACAGAATAATTGCACAGTTGTTTGAGGACCTTTTTTGTGTTAACAAGTAGGGCTGGCCAGCAATATAAATTATCAAAATGTATTTGTGAAAAAAAGAAAAATAAATCATCTTGGGCTTTGTGTAATTGCACAAATCTACTTCGAACTTCCTTTTTAGAAAATTAGATCAAAACTTTTTGTTAGTTTTTGGCAGTTTATGTTTTTGATTCATTAATTTTTTTTTTGTTAACTTTTAAAATTTAGGCCTAGGCGATTAATTGATTAGTAATCAAAATTTTCAGACATTCAGACATTCAGAACCTATAATCGATCTAATTTTTCCAGGTAATTTTTTTCAGTTACTTTCCCTACCATCTGTGGAGTCAAGGGTTTGCAGACACACCTGATCTCTGGTCAAGTAGGACGATGGACCTATTCTTGAGCCTTACTTTGCACTACAGTGACGATGATTGGAAGCTGTGCCAGAGATGCCATATTTTTCATTAAATTAAAATTATTATTTACATAAAAATATTTGCTTACGGAAGATGCAATAAATGTACTGTTTAAAATATTATTTACAGGATATACGAGTTATTTTATTTAGAAGAGAAACTGCTTATTTGCTACTTTTAAATATGAAAAACACTGAAAATAATTTGTTTCCAAAACAGTAACTGTTGGTTTTAGGCAACGTGTGATTTAATTTCAGTTGTTCAACTTTAATGTTTTTAATAAATGATTGATTGATGATATGATTTAGATTTTAGGCCAAATCGCCCAGCCCTATTTAAATGCATCAAATACTTGTACATTAAAACTATGTATAATTAATTTGATGCTAATTGATAATCATTAATAAAAAAAAAAAACATTAGCCCTCACTTATACCCAAGAATATATATATATATATATATATATATATATATATATATATATATATATATATATATACTAGAATATACCAAGAATATATTCATTCTTTCATTCATTCATTCATTTTCTTGTCGGCTTAGTCCCTTTATTAATCCGGGGTCGCCACATCGGAATGAACCGCAAACTTATCCAGCACGTTTTTAAGCAGCGGATGCCCTTCCAGCCGCAACCCATCTCTGGGAAACGTCCACACACACATTCACACTGAAACGCATATACTACGGACAATTTAGCCTACCCAATTCACCTGTACCGCATGTCTTTGGACTGTGGGGGAACCGGACCACCTGGAGAAAACCCACGCGAAAGGCAGGAAGAACATGCAAACTCCACACAGAAACGCCAACTGAACCGAGGCTCGAACCAGCCACCCAGCGATCTTCTTGCTGTGAGGCGACAGCACTACCTACTGCGCCACTGCTTCGCCACTAAGAATGTAGTTATATACTTATTTAAAAAAAGCTGAAATAACACGATTCTTGAGTTTTTTTACTTAATTGTTTTGTTCAATCCACCTAAATTTCCAAAAACGAATAAGATAACCTAATTCCTTCATCCAAGTCATCCAAATTATTTATTTTGGCATAAAGTTTATTTGACAAAATTTTACTTTAATGCGTCTATAGTAATATTCCACAAACGTGTTACGTAAAGAAAAGATCATTCAGTGTAAAAGATATACATACATAAATACATACATACATACATATATATATATATATATATATATATATATATATATATATATATATATATATATATATATATATATATATATATATATATATATATATATATATATATAAATGTTTTTATATAAATATAAATAAATGTAAATGTTATATAAATAAATGTTATATAAATAAATGTTTTTACTTATTTTACAATTGTACTTAAACTGCAAACAATGCATGGTTGCAAACAATTTATATAGGCTTAATTTAAATTCAATTTCAAATTCAAATTTAATTTAAATTCAGCTCATATAAATAGTTTGCAACCACTTAAAACTTATTTAGTAAATCAGGTGTATGTTCAGTGTATTTAAAAGAATAAGTGATCATTCTAAATTCTATTTCATTTCAAATTTCTGCCTTCCTCAAACAGGATATATTCTAATGCACAGAAAATAAAAGCTGTATTGCATTGCAATGCAACGTTATATATAATGTACATTAGCAAATACACACATACATACATTAAATAAACCTCAAGTAGCTTAATGCCATTCAGGATTTTTACTCATTTTGTGTCATCTATTCAGCCAGCTGTGAGGGAGATTGTTTCTCTCTTTCATACAGACTTTCATTACAGAGCTAGATTGCTCTTCTTTAGTTCAAGATGGGTTTTCACCAGAGCTTGCAGAGAAAAAAATAAATAAATGCAAGGCTCATGAAACGTGTGGATCCCTTAACGGAGAGTGGCAGCTGCATTGGGGCTTGATTGAGAGCGTTAATTGATAGCACTGCTCATAATGCCCCTAATGTTTCACCATCACACCGGGGGCCTTTTTTTTCAGAGGATAAAGGGGAAGAATCCAGATGCAAAATGAAGACGCAGAGCCCTCATTTATAACCATTATCCTTCTCCACCCCCTCAAAAAGAGCGGAGAGCATGGCTGAAATTAGTTTTTTCTCCTTTTTTTTTTGTTGAGAAGGAGAATTGCACACGTAGACCCGGGTATACACTAAATCACGGACATACTGAACTCATTTTGCCACCTTCCTAAGAGGAAATGGTCTGTCAATACAAAAAGTGCAACAACTACTGAGCTATGATTAATGTATATAATAAAACTGAAGAATGTTACATTGATGAGTGTGTCGTCCCAGGCAGCTTATATCACATCCTCCAGATTCTATCACCTCAGCATTTGCTTTTTCTTACTACACCTGTCCAACTCATTAACAGCAATTTCTAATCAGCCAATGGCATAGCAGCAGCTAACTTCATTTGGGCAATTAAGGCATGCATAAGCGATGCGATTACTGTTGTAGTATGACTTTATTTATGATTGTTTATCATTGAAAGAAGTTGGTGGAAATCATTGATACTTGTATGGTCATGGCTAGTATGGCATGAGAGGAAACTAATAGAGAGAATGAGATGTTATATTAGTTTATTTTTTTCTTATTTGTGTGCGTATGCATATCTTAAAACTAAATTAGTGTGTGTTTTTGCATTAATAAACGTATTACGTATTTACAATTGTATTAATATATGTATTAAAATTTTATTCTTTGTGTAATATTTGACAAGTCATGCCAATAATTGAAAGAAAGAGTACAACATTATATATGCATAATAAAACCAATATGTATGTGTCTGTTTACTATTATTATTTTAAATTTATATTTTTTTATCTATATGTATATTTTGTTCTATGTTTATTGTTTTGAAATTGAAAGCAATAAAATCAATTCCCATGTTTTTGTCACCAGGTCCTAAAATCACGTTGTATATCACTGTGTATGAATGATTTGCACATAAATTCACTCATGATTTGTGCATGGACAAGATCTTTTTACATGGTACTGAATGTGCACCATGTACAACCACTTTTAGATATGATCAAGTTCAAATTGACCATCACAATGGGTTCACTGAAAGTGTCCTTGAACGGTACCTCAAATAACTAGTGTGTCGTAGAACTTCTCAACAACATGTCAAGCCTTGAAGCAGATGAGCTACAGCATCAGAAAAGCACTCTGTTGACACTCCTGTCAGCTAACGGCATGATTATCTGAGGTTAAAATTTACCAGACTAGGAAAAAAAAAACTACTTGGTCTGATGAGTCTCAAATTCTTCTCCATGATTTGGATAGTATTGTCAGAATTTGGGTTTTTTGTGAATTTTGAGATTAAAATGAAAGCATGGACCAACCTGCATTTTATCAATGGTTCAGTTTATTGGTTGTGGTATAATGGTGTAGGGCAGTGGTCACCAACCTCGTTCCTAGAAGTCCGGTGCCCTGCAGGGTTCAGCTCCAACTTGCCTCAACACACCTGCTTGGGTGTTTCAAGTATACCTAGTAAGACCTTGATTAGCTTGTTCATGTGTGTTTGATTAGGGTTGGAGCTAAAATCTGCAGGACACTAGACCTCCAGGAACAAGTTTGGTGATCCCTGGTGTAAGGCATAGGCATGGCAGGATAACTGTTTTAAGGTATGCCGCAATTATGCTATTTATGCCGCAATTATAAACAATTATGTTGCATTTAAAGGGGGAAAAATTGTTTCTTACCCAGATGTTTAAAACGGATATAATTTAGAGCAGCAATCACAATACCATGAAAACGTGATATTTTTATCCAAGGTTATCATACCATCAGAATCTTATACCTGCCCATGCTAGGGCAGGGGTGCCCAATCCTGTTCTGTCTTGGAGATCTACCTTCCTGCAGTGCCCCTTCAGCTGCAACCTTAATCAAATACACATGCCTTTAATAACCAAGTGCTCCTTCAGATACTACTTAGTTGGTTTATTTGTGTTTGATCAGAGTTGGAGCTGAACTCTGCAGGAAGGTAGATCTCCAGGAACAGGATTAAGTACCCCTGGAGTAGGGTATATTTTCTGTGCACACGTTTACCCCCTTAATACCAACAGAACCTAATTTAAAAAACACACTCTACCCGCACAGTTTGTTGACCATGTCCTTTTGATGGATAAGTCGAGCAGGATAAAGTGCCTACAAAGCTTAAAGCATCTTAAACTTGATTCCTAAACATGACACTGAACTCAAATGGCTTCCAGAATCACCAGACTTTTATCTAGTAAAGTACTTTTGGATGTGCTGGAACAGGAGATTTGCATCATGTATGTAGAGTTGATAAATAAGGAGCAGTTATGTAATGCTATGAGTCCAACCTGGTGCTACAAAAAAGGGTTGTAGCTGCATCCACTTTGGTACCAATCTGTACAGCTATTTTCCACCAGCATTGCTGATTGGCCTTTGTGTTCACATGCTCAACAGACATAACTGTGATTGGCTATAAAGGTCATTGCTTGGTGAGCAGTGAACAGCGGTGAAGAGTGGTAAACTGATGACCTTCATAGTCATATCTGTTGAGCATGTGATTGGTACCGAAGTCAAAACTTTTGACAACCCTACTACTTAATTGTATTTAACAACTTGCCGATGACTATATGCACCATGCGTATACTGTACAGTATCATTAGGATAACAAAGAATTGTTAATTTGGTATTCTTGATGAGCATGGCTTCACACTGATGTGAAGGACAGCAACAAAGGAAATCACTATTCTGCTGAGTGTCTTGCCGTGGGCTATTGATAAGAGCTCTGGGCTTCTCATTATTCCGCTGTCTTTACTGAAAGTCAGGCCAGGGGCATGTGATACATACATCACTCTTTAATTCGGTTCCTGTACAGTTTTTCAGCAGACCCCCAGAAGGTCATGTGACAAGAAGTGGCACATAATTATGGTGCCAGACTGAATTACTCTGATCCGTACAGAGAAGATAAGGCCTGTCCATAGTGGTGTAGGTCATCGCTCAGGCCTCGGGACGCTCCAGTCTTCTTAACCTGCTCTGGCAGTTATCATGTTTGTCTGATACAACACCAATCAGTACGAGGGTTCTTTTACTATCTTCTATCTGCCAATGCAAACATGCAACTCAATTCCATGTTTGATCAATAAACAGGTAATTAATTGCCTGTGGGTGAGCATATCATTCCAAGAAATCCATTGCAATCCATGAATTCTTTAAATAAACTACACTCTTTTATCCAATTTGTTGTTAAAAAAGAATATACACTAATTCATAACCTAAAACTAATGACATATTAGCATTAGCTGTCAAAGCCATCATGATGGCAAACCCCAACATTTGTTAGATGAATGACGTTGTGTATATAGTCATGACAATCACTCCTTACTATTATTAACTTTGGGTTTTCACAAAGTACTCTTTAATATATGTTGAATAGTTTTACACTCCAGGCTGTTATTGTAGAGGTCATTGGCATCGCATTTTCACACCCATAATGTGACACTGAACACAACCATTGGTGACAGATTGCTTCACAAGTCACTCAGACAGCCTCTGGGGGGTCCTTGGTCAATGAAAATGAAATCTGATATAAAGTCCACATAGATATTGATATAGTATTATTTTAAAATATGTTTTACTTGTATTACGTTATAAGCATTGGCTAATAAATGCTTATTTATGAATGTTTATTGTTATCAGTCTGATAAAAACATTTATAACTGACTGGAACATTACTGATCTTTTCCATTGATTGGTACACTTTTTATGGACTGTGAAACCATAAAAACAGGACTTTAAAACTGCAGCTTGGTGGTTTGAACTTGCAGTTTTCTGCCATTAACACTGGAACTACTTATAGTATTTTACAATTTAAAAACCTTGTTAAAGGAAAACCCATCTATGGTGTCCTGGATTTTCCTAAAATTGTTTTTTTAATTAAACAATAGAGTCAATAGAGAATCTAAGTATGTTTACCTTGAGTGTCAAATTGAAACAACTTTTCTGACAAAACCTTTCCTTTGAATATGCATACCTCTACTGCAGAGCAACTTTCTGCTAACAAAAACAACTTTCTGATAGCAAAAGGCTAACTTTACTTCAGACATTTATTCCAAGCTGTCAAAAACAACATTTTCACTATGGTGAAAAAACTTTGCTCTTCCACTTGACTGACAAAGGGAGGTAAACATCTTGCAGTCAAGTGCATCATACACAAGTATTGGCTAAACTATAAAATAATTACAAAATAATAATTTTAGGATAAAGACTTTAAGGCCCGATCCCAATTGTACCCCTTAGCCCTACCCCTTGTTTTGCGTGTTTACGTGAAGGGGTGTCCCAATTCTCTTTAGCTTATAGGCGTAGGGCTAAGGGGAAGAGTTAGAAACCCCTTAAAACTTATATTTTTCAGAATCACACTCGAAACTAAGTGGTACAAAAATCTCCCAGAATACACCATCTACAACGACAGCATGGCTGCACACGGAAGTAATGAGATGCACAAATTTGTATTTTTTGTCATTATTACAATTTTTTACAACAAACAAGCAGTATGTTTTACTACATTCATGTGTTTTACCATAATGCTTTAAAAAATGATTTAAAAACACTACATTTCGCTATCTAAAATCCATAATAATAACTGATGTATAGCAGTCTCACAACAATACCGTGTCAGACATATCTAGTAGCTGGAAATTAGCTTTTTACAGTGTCTGGTTTAATGATAATGTTGTTTTCATGTGTTTAGGTGAATATGGCTATGCTGTAAATGCAAAGTACAGTTACGAGCCTATTGCCACATTATGTCTTAATGATAGCATGATTTCGTTGCATTCAGTGATTTGCTGAAGATACATGCCAAAAAATAATGCATTTGGAAAAACTACAGCAGTCGAGATCATCGGTCTCGTATGAAGCAAGAGATCACGATGACATATGATGATGTGTGCAGGTCTAAAGTCTTTTATGAATGGTCACACTGACTGATATGACTGCTATAACCTTTTTTTTTTCAAACAAAATTAGATGCGTTCTATATTTGTTTGTTTTGTTTTTGTAATGTATATACAATTTATATTTATCAGCCTATATATTGGTGAACTGATTCCAAGTTATCGGTATCATCAAATCTTCCATATGCATCTAGACCAATAATCTGTCCAGTTCAACAAATTCCAAATACAAGGAGTTATCAGTATCATCAAATCTTCCAAATCTTACACAACCCTAAAAACACCAGAGCAAACCTGGAAAACATTTGCAAATGGTAACTTTTTTCCCCAAGATATTTGCAGCCATAGATATTCTTTTACAAACCTGACCAGTTTTAATAAACTTTAAATAAACCAGTAATAGTCATAATAAACAAGCTCGTAACAGTCTTAATAAAGATAAAACATACAGTACATCTATACAGACCAGCGTCATGTCCCAAATCTGAATCAGACATTATTTTCAATTAATATTGTGCACATCAAGACGAACGAAAGATCCCAGAGGCCTCGATTCACCTGCCATCAGTCTAAAAGTCTCAATTAGATAATTAATCTAATTAGCGCAGATCCATTCTCTTCACCGCCGCTCTGAAGCGAGCATTAATATTGCTGCTTTTTGGGTCATAAAGCACTCAAATCAAAAGAAATATGAGCACGAAACTAGGAAGGAAATCGGCGCATGGATTCCCAGTCTCTAAATCGACCGTGCATATTAATGCAATTAGCCCATAAAATGAGATAAAAGTCTACTTTTATACCACACATGCTAGTAGTGCAAGAGTCCACTTTACATAATTACAGGGTTAGCCCGAAAGATGAGGGATTGAACATGCTCCCTTTAGTGAACCGACTGGAGACAAAGAAAGAAGATTAATACATGATTCTTACCTTCGTACACGGCTTTGAATCCCTGGCCACTTACGGCATAGTCTGACAGCAACCATAATGTGAGTCTGGGGCCTGTGCTCACTATAGGGGCTGGAAGTTGAAACCCCGTCAACCTAAAACGCATAAAAAAAGAGAAAAAAGAACAAAGCTCATGTTAGCCGAGAGGATTGTTATACAAACCCAACGCTGGAGCTTGGCAGCTGCGAACGTATGAGTGCCAAACAGACTGCTAAATCTCAATTTCCAGCTTTAACAGAAAATAAAAAGCTTTTAAAGCTGTTTACTGTGGTGTAAAAGCTAACTAGGACAGCGCAGGTGATAAGTGAGGGTTATTGTGCTCACTACGGGCCACCAGAGACACCATGGCTCATGCACCAATCATCAGAATGGTATCTAATAAACGCTTTACAGACCTATCAAAATCACAATCGATAGAGCAGCTAAAAGTGCTTATTTCACAGGTCAGAGGTTACAGTGGAAGCGATCAACTCGGCTTTCAAGCAGTATGCAGGTTAATGGTGGGATGCTGTCTATTAATTGATTCAAAAATACTTCACACTTCCAGTGATGCCAGTACTCTGCTTTTATGAAGTTTGCAACGGCTGTATTATATGTCTTAAATGTATCAATGCATATTCAAATTTATGGTGGAGATTAAACAATTATTATTTAAAAAAATAAATAAATAATGGTGACAATTTAAAGAAAGGGTAACACTTTACTTGAATGTCATGAATGTAAATGTTTTTGTTTTTTTTTGCTTGCTTTGCTTTGTTATTATGTGTCATTCGCTCATGACATTTTAAATGTAGAGATGACATTGTTATGACAATTTGACATAAACAAATATATCACAACCTGTGTTTGTCTTTGTCGTGCCAATTTGACATTACCAAGACATCAAAACTTCTCATATATCTGTCATAAGCGTGATTCTCAAGCCATTATAAATGTTATGAATTGTATGATAGCGTCAAATATATATATATATATTTTACGTATACCTATAACTATAGTGGTGAGCTGAAATTGTCATTAAAATGTCATTAAATATTAACAAGTCATGAGACTTTTAATAAGACCTTTTAATGACAATTACAGTTTGTTCCACAAAAAAGTGGTCAGAAAAATATTCATGACAATTATAATGCCTCATGAAAATCATGTGTATGTGTGATTTATGACAATTTAAGTTGTCTTGGTAATGTTAAGTTGTCATGACAAGCAATGTCATCTTTGCATTTAAAATGATATAACTGAGCAAATGACACTTAATAACTGTTTTCATAAGCATGCATTTAAGTTCATTTACATTCATTATGTGTCATGTCATGATTTTTAAAAAGTTTCATGACAGTGTTATGAAAACCAGCTTCAAGTAGTGTTACTAAAAAAAAGAAAAAGAGAAAGAAAGAAAGAAAGGAAAAATGAAAAAAATATAAATTTTTATAATATAAGAAAATATTAATAAAACAATCATTATATAACTTATTTAATAGTATTTTATTTTTTAGATTTTATAAGTAGATATATTTTGTGCAATTCCCAAAAGCATAAAAGTATTTATTCTATTAAAATCAAATAAACATAAATATAAAAAAATATTTTATATTAATAGGAAAAAACCCAAAATAAAATTAAAATAAAACCATAACCATAATATACCATATAATATAATATAATGCAATATAATACATTACAATACAACACAATATAATTTCCCAGAACTTTGAACTAGATTTCGACATATATAAAGAAACAAACAAGATATGCTTTAACTGCAGACTGTACACTTTAATTTGATGATATTTACATCCAAATCAGGTGAAAGCTGTAGGAATTACAACAGTTTGCATATGTGCCTCCCACTAGTTAAAGGTCCAAAAGTAATTGGACAATTGGCTTCCAAGATGTTCCATGACCAGGTGTGTGTTATTCCCTCATTATCCCAATTACTTTTGTGTCCCAATATGGACCTATATATATATATATATATATATATATATATATATATATATATATATATATATATATATATATATATATATATATATATATATATATATATATATATTTTTTTTTTTTTTCTTTTCTTTTGCCTTTATCTTGCAAACTCTTACCACTGAACCATCCACATAATTAATACAATAATGCTTGCTTGAGCTTATATACATACAGTAATAGCATTTGAAGATTTTAGATGCAAAAGCCTCTAAGTGCCATTTGAAATGTTCTTATAAAACTAGCATTTTTCTCAGGCTCCTGAGTGTAAGTTCATTTTGCTTTTATAAGAACACTGGAGAAAAAAATGACCATTTTAGAAGAAACTTTCTGATGGCATTTAGAGGCTTTTGCATCTGAACTCTTCATTTGCTTTCAAACTAAAAGTACAATGCCCATATCTTTTAATAAAGCACCATATTGTTATAGAAAGACAATAATAACTGCATCAGAATGGAGTAATGTGGAGTATATTGTATAAATGCATCCTGAGGGCTATTTTTTTATCGAACAGATTAAAGCAAAACGGAGTCTCCAGCTGCCAGGTGAGCCCGACAACTGAATAAATGTGCTGGCATTTCCCCACAGCACCACTATGACCCATATAGTCCTCCAGGGTGTGGGAAGAGCATGATGTTAAACTGTGTGATGCAGCTTTAGCTACAGGCATCGCTCTGAGCGCTCATGTTCCAGTTTGCCTTTTCAGTCAGATCCCAGAGCTGTCATCTCCATCAGCTTAAACACACCGAACGGTCACCCACTGTGGACAAGCTGGTTTACATGTCTGGGTTAGTGATAAACTAATGGAGGTGAACTGAAGCCGGACTGGAATCCAATTGTGCTTCGAATGTTTTTAAATGTTCACTGTTTAACATGATAGTACTGTATTGTTTTGTTTTTCTTATCCGAGCTTGATTTTGAACTTTAATGACTTAAATGTTGTAAAAATATTTAACTTCAAGGCCTAAAATATAGTAATAATCTGCACCTTTTTGTTAAGCTGCTTTGGAACAATAATTACTGTGGAAAGCTAACTTGACTTAAAGAAAAAAAAAAAAAAAACTTGGATTTATGAATTAAAGGTAAAGAAAATGCAAACTAAAATATTTTTTGTTACTTGAAATATTACAAAAAAACAAAAATAACAAAAATAACAAAAATAATAATAATAATAATAATAATAATAATAATAATAATGTAATAATAATAATGATGATGTAAGCGGGTGCTACCCCATGCACTGCTTTAAAAGTTAAAATCAATTTGTGATTTAATAGGAAGCCAGTGTCATTGTTTTAGCACAGGAGTAATATGGTGAAGTGTTGATGTGTGTCAGAACCCGTGCAGCGGAATTTAGTATATATTGTAGTCTTCTGAGAGAACTCGTAGAAAAACCCCAAAAAGTGAATTGCAAAAATCAAGACGTGATGTGATAAAGGCATGGATAAGCCTCTGGTCCAGTGAGAAATGGTCTAATCCGTGCAATATTGCGGAGATGAAGGAAGGCAGTTTTTGTTAATTGTTTGAAGTGGGAGTTAAAACTGAGCTGTGCATCAAAGAGCACCCCAAGGTTACGCTCTTGGATAGAAGGAGACAGTTGAACATTATCAACCAAAAGTGTGAAATCCTTGTACTGGCTAACCTTAGTAGGGGTGCCAATTAATAAGATCTCAGTTTTGGAACTGTTTAATTTGAGAAAGTTTTCACTCATTCAAGATTTAATTTCTGAAAGACAGGCAGATAAAATTGACGTAGCAGTGTTAAGATCAGGGCGAGCACTAACTTAGATTTGAGTGTCATCAGTGTTGCAGTGGTACCCCAAGCCATATTTACTCATAATCTGGTCAAGAAGCAACAAATAAATACTTAACAGCAGTGGACCAAGGACAGACCCCTGAAGAACACCCTGATGCAAGGGAAGAGTCAAGATCTATGAGCACCCAAACAGACAAACTGAGAGCGGTCAGTGAGATGAGAGCCAAACCAATTAACTACTATACCAGACAGACCAATCCACTTCCTGAGCCTATATATATATATATATATATATATATATATATATATATATATATATATATATATATATATATATATATATATATATATATATATATATATGAGCATAATTAGACTAGAAAAAATAACATCATTCTTAAAATTATAATAAGTAGTAATGACTTTGTGTTTGGACTCAGACAGTTAAAGTAAACAACAGTCTGTCTTAATTAAAATATTGTTTACGTTATACACTAATGACTGCTCAAGAAAAAAAATACTATTTTGTCTACTATTCTGAGATCATTTCATTTGTTGAGTGGTGTGATGCAAACTTTTTTAAAGTAAACACGAATAAACACAGAAAATTATATTTGATGCTAAATGTGTTGTCAATCATATGCCAGTGTTTGTACATAATCAGGAAATTCTTCAGGTGCAGTCATATAAGTACAGGAGAGCACATGAGTAAGTCTCCTACATGGGACACTGGTGTGAATTGGATCTGTGGAAAAACTCCATCAAAGGCTTTATTTTCTGCATAGATTGTGGTTTTAAGGTGTTGATAAGACCATGCTGTATCTTTTTTATCAGTCCATGTTCAAGAGTGTTATCAGATATGGTTTATCCACAAGTATTCTAATCTTTCTGTAAATTTAAAATTAAAACTTTTCAATATTGTTAGAATTGCTATGAAATATATAGGACTAAAACCCTTTACCAGCACTCAGACTCTATACAAACACTGCACTTTGAATGAAGCAAAAATAATTCTGAGCAATCCGTCCCATGTACTCTTCCCATGTTATGATCTCCTACCCTCCAGCAGAAGATAACGAATCCCTTAATGTATGCAGAACAAGCTCAAAAACTCTTTTATTCCAGTGTCAATCAGACTATTGAACACTCATGAGTAATGCATATGTATGTCTATGTATGTGTTTTTATGTGCTTGTTTTTTTTATTATTTTTACTGTATCAGGCTATGCTGAAATGCTCACGAGTCCACAAAAAATTCCCCCCTTAGGAGGCAATAAATTATACAAACAAACAAACAAACAAACAAACAAGAGGTTCAATTACATTTAAACATTTTTTAATATAAAAACTGGTAATTTTAAATGAGAAATGTTTCATAGTATTATTGATTTATAGTATTTTTTTTTTGTTTGATTATATCAAATAAACATCTTACTTGGTCAGAATGGGAAACGTATCTATATAAAACTTAAATAAACAAACAAACAAATAAAAAAGTAAAAACATATATACATAAAATAAAGGAACGAATAAATAAAAAAATAAATAAATAATATACTTTTGAAAAAAAATGACAATGCTTATTTTAGTATAGCAAGTCCTCCAGATATAGCAATGTTTTTGTTTACTAGTTTGCCTTTAGCTGACTCTCATTGCACACACACACACACACACACACACACACACACACACACACACACACACACACACACACACACACACACACACACACACACACACACACACACACACACACACACACAAACTTATAGACAAAACAGAGACTTTTTGCATTTCAGTCCAAACAAGAGCTCATCAGTGAAGATGGAGATGATCAGTGAAGATCAGCTCCAGGCCAAGAAGCTAAGAAAGAGGCAGTGTTGTGATACAACATCAGATGAACTAAAGTCTGCCCAAATGAGGCAGGTCTGGCCAGGCAGTGGTGGGGTGTGCTGAGGCCAGAGGCGGACTCCATTAGGAGCCATTTCCACATGGATGAGTCCTGCCGTGTCCAGTCCAGATTCTCCATTAGAAAAAAGAAGCACTTCCCTCTCCAATTATCCCTGGTGCTCCTTTGGGAAGAAGCAGGGACACAAGAGAAGGAAAAGGCAAGAGAAAGTATACAATTCCCTGAGAAGAAGAACAGGTGGTGGTTTACAGAGTTCACTGACGAGGGAGGAAAGACAGATTGGACTTGGACGTGTGTTTGTGTGGCAGTTTATTTTCTGTGTGTAGTCTGTATTTGCATGCAGTCTGGTGATAATGTCAGTGTGTGGATATTTGTGCACACTAGAGATGCACCGATCTTGGTTTTTAATGCCTGATTCTGAGTAAATTGCCAATTCAGATACTCGCTTCTATTTTCTTCCTCATTTATATATCTATCTTTAGCTATAAACAAGTCAAAAAACAATTAAGTTAATTATGTTTTAGCTAGGGTGATGCAGTGGCGCAGTAGGTAGTGCTATCGCCTCACAGCAAGAAGGTCGCTGTGTGGAGCTTGCATGTTCTCCCTGCGTTCGCGTGGATTTCCTCTGGTTGCTCCGGTTTCCCCAACAGTCCAAAGACATGCAGTACAGGTGAACTGAGTAGGCTAAATTGTCCGTAGTGTATGAGTGTGGATGAATGTATAAGGAGGTTTCCCAGAGATGTGTTGCGGCTGGAAGAACATTCGCTGCGAAAAACATGTGCTGAATAAGTTGGCGGTTCTTTCCGCTGTGGCGACCCCGGATTAATAAAGGGACTAAGCCGAAAAGAAATTTTAGCTATTTGTCTTTGCTAATTTAAATAGATTGAACATAAAACAATTAAAATGTCCAAAAACCCTTAAGAATTGTGTTGATTCAGCTCATTTTAAATAAGCAGTTTGAACAAGCAGCAAAAAAAAATATTTTTTAAGTGCTGTGTTTGTTGATCATACACTGAAAAAAAAAGGATTCAAAGATGATTCCTCGGTTTTACTAAAGTTAAGTGGTTGTAAACAATTTAGTTGGGCTGAATTTAAACACAAAGATAAACGTTACTAAATTTAATTTGTCTGTTTAAACTCAACATTGTTTGCAACAATTTTGTGGACATATTTTTTTCAGTGTAGTTCAAAATTTACTAATGTGTTATTAAAATCCAAAATTGTGATTGTTAACATTAGTTAATGCACTGTGGGTTAACAAGAATTAACAATTGATTATTTTCATTAACTAATGTTAAAATAAAGAAATACTGTAATAACTGTATTGTTTGTTGTTAGTCCATGTTAATAAATGATTACCTGCATTAACTAGTGCACAAAAAAGTTACCTAGTTAAACCCTTGCAGTATACTACTGACTTTGAAGCATAAAACCATGTTTTATTTATTATCTTGAATTTGCTGAAGTACAAAATAAATAAAGATCAATGTGTTAAATTTATTTATTTATTTTGAGCCCCTGGTCTAATGTTTCACCTGGCTTGAGAAACTTTTTATTTGGGTAGCATTAACACACTTATTCTGAATGTCTTTGGCAGAATTCAAATGAGCCATTTTAATCTAGAATAATCTAGATTAATTCCGAAATTAAACTAGATTTAAAAAATGAATCAATGGCCACCTATAGTATTTTTAAAGTTTATGCACTCCTACAGTATACCGAATTGTCCCAATCAATCTAAAATGATAAATTCTTTCCAAATGGATATTCAACTCATCTTGTAATATTGTATTCGCATCGCAAAATAAATATCGCAGAATAAAAAATATTGTTAGATTTTTCCAATATTGTGCAGCCCTATTGCAATGCAAAAAAAGGTTACTGTTTTGGGCCAGTGAATGAGCACATTTCTAGTGCACACGTTGCTTAAAAACACCCATGCACTCAAACTGCATGTGTGTTATAAAGAGGTTGTCAGTGTAGAAATTCTCCTGATTAAAGCCATCTGTAAATAGCCCATCCGCCCTCCTCCAGCAGCTCCAAGCACGGGCTGATTTACTGAGTCCTGCACTGCTTCATAATAAAATGTGATTAAATGGAATGTCAGGCCATGAATAATGAACCTCGCCGTCCAACCACTGTCACCACACATCAGACAGAGGTACCACTGCTCGCCGTCCCGCACTATGGCTCTCAGTTTTAAACTAGAGCTGGGGGTTAACACTAAACTGGCTGCATTAGCATGGCTGGCACCGTCTGGATTTCAGATATGGCCTTGCTCCAGTAATCATGGAGGCTGATATCTGCACAGTATGCTCCAAGGAAGAAAGCGAGCATGCAAATGTGCATTTACATATAGTGAAGCTGGACACTTTTAATAAACTCAGAGATAATTTTCAGAACTGGCTTTTACCTCACGTACATATTAGGGGGAGGGGGCGATGTTTATCATTCATAAAGATGTTTAAATGCAAACTAATATTATGGTACAGTATCATTATCACCTTGCAAAAAAAAAAACACATTTTTATTCATGTGTTTGTTTATTTATATTCAAAAAAAAATATTTATTTGTTTGTTTATTTATTTGTATTTGTGTTTATTTATTTATTTATTTATTTATTTATTTATTTATTTATTTATTTATTTTTAATTTACTTAACTTATTTTAAACTTAAATTATTTGTTTATTTTTCATTTATTAGTTTATTTGTATTTGTGTTTATTTATTTATTTGTATTTATGGTTATTTATTTATTTATTACTTATTTTAAATTTAATTTTTTGCTTAATTTATTTGTATATTTTTTTCATTTATTTGCATTTTTGTTTATTTATTTAAATTTAGTTTTTGCTTAATTTGTTTGTTTATTGATCATTTACTTTTTATTTGTATTAGTGTTTATTTACTTATTTTCATTTTAGTTTAATTGTATTTTTTATTTTATTGTATGTGTGTTTATTTATATTGTTTTTATTTTTAATTTTGATTTTGTTTTATTGTTATTTTATTTTTTCATTTATTTAGTTTTTATTCAGTTTTTGGTTAATTTTAACATATTTAAAAAAAACAATTATTTATTTATTTGTATTTGTACTTACTTATGTATTTATTATGTATAATTTAGCTTTTTTTATTCATTTTATTTATTTATTTGTGTTTATTTATTTATTCATTGTTTATTTTTAAATAAGTTTTTGTTTTGTTTATTTATTTATTTATTTATTTATTTATTAATAAATGTATTTATTTATTTATTTATTTATTAGTTTAATTAAAAAAAATTATAATCATTTATTATATTTTTTACATTTATTTTTTTTATTTACTTATTTTATATGAACCATTCAGTGAATCACCTGGGTCAATATCCATAAAACATTTTATAAATAGAGTCTCCATCTACTAGTAAGGGCAGGGTTAACCTTGTTGCTATGGATGATGTCATCAAGTTCACTAACTGCACACAGTGAATGGCTGAAAATCTTCATAAGAGATTTATTTACAGAAATAATAAAGGTTTAAAGATAAAAATATAGAATAATAAAGATTTGAAATAGCAGGTTATGCCACTGATTAAAATAATATATGTTCAACTAATGCCAGCCTCTTTTATGTTTGCTTCTCATAAACAGTTAGAGGATATGAATATAAATAGCCCTTTAATTACTGTAAAATAATCATGCATGTTATAGGATACGCAGACTACAAGTGTTTTTATGTTCGCTTAATGTGATTATGATGAGACAGAATACATGAAAATGAAATATAATATATATCATGTTTTTTGTAAAAGTACATTATATTGTATAACTGCAGATTAACACTCACTCTGCTCACACATTAACCTTCACTCATTTTGATTGTAATGTAATAATGTGCACCTTTGGTAAAGCTGCTTTAGAACAATAATTACTGTGATAATAAAAATATTATATTGTGTTATAAAAATAAACATCAATTAAATTACTTATTAAACCTTTTATGTTTAGAAATGTGTTAAAAATCTTTCTGTAAAACAGAAATTGGGGAGGAAATATACAGGGAGCTAATAATTCAAAATGTATATGCAACCACAGACGTTCATTTACAAACCTGAAGAGTTTTAATAAACATTAAATAAACGAGCTCAATAACAGACATAATAAACATAACATGGCAATGCAGCGGCGCCGTCGGTAGTGCTGTCGTCTCACAGCAAGAAGGTCGATGGTTCGAGCCTCGGCTGGGTCAGTTGCCTTTTCTATGTGGAGTTTGCATGTTCTCCCTGCATTTGCATGGGTTTCCACCGGGTGCTCCTGTTTCCCCCATAGTCCAAAGACATGCGGTACAGGAGACTTGGGTAGGCTCAATTGTCCATAGTGTATGAGTGTGAATGAGTTTGTATGGATGTTTCCCAGAGATGGGTTGCAAATGTAAGGGCATCCGCTGCGTAAAACATATGCTGGATAAGTTGGCGGTTCATTCCGATGTGGCGACCCCAGATTAATAAAGGGACTAAGTCGAAAAGAAAGTGTATTAATTAAATGAATGTATAAATAAACATAAGATACTGTACATCAATATAGACCAGCGTCAAACCTTTGAAAAGTGGTTAGCATGGTCGCCTTAAAGCAAAAAGGTTGCTGGTTCAAGTCCCGGCTGGACCAGGAGGCTTTTTTTACGGAGTATTTATATAAAAAAATAAATAATAATAATAATAATACAGCAAAATGCTATTGTAATTTAAAATAAAATTATTAAAAACAGTGAAACAGAAAGACGTTATTGCAATTTAAAATAGGCTTTTGTAGATTCATAGTTCAATAATTTACTTTTCCAAAGGTGAAACAGATTTTTCCTTATCCCTTCTCATTATCGTCGAAAAACAGCTGTGCTGCTCAATAAACTATTTAAGCTAACTTAAAACATACTGTAGTTTCAAAGAATGGCATTTATTGTTAATATTTGAATGATATTTCCCCCCCCCCCCCAGGGTAAGAATTATTTCCGAAAAATTCAAATGAAATTTAATTTAAAACTTCTACAAAAAAAATAACAATAATAAAAATGGAGCAGCGCAGTTGTGCTGTGGGTAGTGCTTGGGCCTCACAGCAAGAAGGTTGCTGATTTGAGCCTCTGTATTTCTGTGTAATTGCATGTTCTCACCGTGTTGGCGTGCGCTTTCCCCCTCAAGTTCAAAGATATGCGCTATAAGTGAATTGGGTAAGCCAGGGCTGTCCAAAGTCAGTCCTGGAGGGCCGGTGCCCTGCTAATCTTAGCTCAAACTTGCCTCAACACACCTGCCTGGAAGTTTCAAGTATACCTAGTAAGAGCTTGATTAGCTTGTTCAGGTGTGTTTGATTAGGGTTGGAGCTAAACTCTCCAGGACACTGGCCAGAGTGTGGACATCCCTGTGGTAAGCTAAAATGTCCGTAGAGTATGTGAATGGGAGTGAGTGGATGTTTCCCAGTGATAGGTTGCAGCTGAAAGGGCATCAGCATAAAACATATGTTGTATAAGTTGGTGGTTAATTTCACTGTGGCAACAATTAAGAGCCATCAGTCACGCCAAACACATTTTCCATTTTAAAAAAACATTTTACAACACAACTCTGAATAAGACCATAAAAATGCATCCAGACAACGACAAAGAACAACAAATGTTACCACCTGTGTGCGTTTTAAATCCACACTTTCACAACATCAACCTAAAGCAGTCTGGCCTTCCACTAATCTCATTCAAAGGATGAAGGTGTGAATCGCTGATGCAGCCTTATTCCAGCAGGAAGAAGGACACCCAAGAGAGAGGAAAAAAGACAGGAGGAAAACGGATGCAGGGGCCGGATTCTGACAGGCAAGCAGAGAGAAAACATTAGGGGATAAATTATAGAGAAAGAGCAAGGGTGAGCCAGGAATACGTTACATGTGCGTACATCTATCAATCCTATGACACACTCCAGTGTAGCTGCGATCTGAAGTGAACGAATCGACAGCTTGCTTATGTGACGGTGGTTGGAAATTCTGCAGGCTCATCTAAAGCTATATGTGAAATGTCCATAAATAAGTGGGTCGTTGTGTGCATTGTTCTGCCTCAATGCAGAGATCCTCTGGTGTGCAATAGGACAATCCTCTATATGGTGTATGGGCAGAATAATACATCTATAGTTTAATAATGTGCAATATTTATTTTGTGGGACAGTAAGGTGACTCAGTGGTTAACACTGTCACTTTACAGCAAGAAGGTCACTGGTTTGAGTCCCGACTGGGCCAGTAGGCATTTCTGTGTGGAGTTTGCATGTTCTCCCAGTGTTTGCGTGAATTTCCACCTGGTGCTTCGATTTCCCCCACAGTCCAAAGACATGTGCTAAATAAATAAACTAAATTGACCGTAGTGTATATGTGTGCATGTAAGAGTGTATGGGTGTATCCAGTGCTGGGTTGCGGCTGGAAGGGCATCTGCTGCATAAAACATATGGTGGAATAGTTGGTGGTTCATTCCGTTGTGGCGACCCTTGATAAATAAGGGAATAAGCTGAAGAAAAATGGATGAATGAATTTGTGAATTTTGTGTTGTCACAATATTTTTCGATATTTTTTTTGACAATGTAACGTTTATTTTTGTACAATCTAGCATTTTATTTAAAAATATGTCTTTTCTATTTTTATATTGGAGCTTTGATAATTAGTTTTTGAAAATGGTTTATATCGTATTATTTAACATTTCTACATCTTTAATTGAACATTTGCAATTTTGAGATTCTAAAAAAAGTCAGAAATATAAAAACATGAATAAGCACATTTCTAAGTATATATTGTTTTTTAACAAGTAGAAAAATGAAATAGTTAAAATATGAATGAAATATATTATAGTCAGAAACGATTATATGATTGGGAAAATACAAATTAAAAAAATAGCATGAACTAGAGCTGCACAATTCGTAAAAAGATCACAAACTCGATTCGACCCCATAGACGAACTTTATCCAGCATTTGTAAGATTTTGTCAATCATATTTTCAAGTTCAGGAGAGAAGCAATGGTGGCCACACAAGTCTTCACATGTTTTACATATGTTGTTCAGCAACGTGGACATCTCCAAATGGTGATGAAAGAGTCACATGCTGTATTTATAAGATTTAATTTACTCCAAAAATTTCCTTTCTGTCTTCATGTAATGTATTTGCGACTGCAAAATCACACGTGATGTGAGCTGACCGCCAGTGTGTTATCACAGAGAGGGAAGGTGGGCGCGCGCCTCTGAATGAACTCTACTTTAGTAAACAGAACCTGCATATGCTGTGAATAACAGGTAATAAAGTTGTAAATAACATTCAGTTTGTGGCACAGAGTGATCGTTTGGCAGCCGCGCGGGAAGTATAGACAGCACTTAGCAGTGAAAATGAAACCAAAAGTGCACACAGTGTTGCCAGATGTAGCTGACTGATTCCAGCCCAAAAAGTATTCAAAACTCGTCGAAATGCAAAAATACCCACCCAGTCTTCTGTATTCACAAAAATCAGGTCAGTGACAGATTTTAAGCAGAAAATGAGAGATTGTAAGCATGTCTCAAACACAATAATTCAACATCAGAATTATCATTAGCATTAATGACCTGGACAAATCTAAACTCTGTGTAAGTCCAACATTCCAAGTCTATACAAAATTTTGCATTTTAACCAACAGTACACACACATAGCCAATTGATATTTTACCATGTTTGAGAATAACAATAATAATAGCCCACTCATGTTAACCTTTATTTTATATTTACAGAATCGTGAGAATATCATGATCTTAAAAAAAAAAAATGGATTATGTCTAAATTTTAGCCAAAAAATTCACCAAAAAATTCAGGAGAACCGAACACTTCTTTTTTTTTTTTCATGAACCGTCCCATCTTTCATATAATACTGTTTGCAAAAATATTTAAAAAATAATATATATGTATATATATACACACACAATAAATATATAACTTTTAAAATGTCATATTATGAAAAATTTGTATTTGCATTACCATTATTAATAATATTTTGTTATTATTAATACAAAAAACCCCTGCTAAATTTCGCAATCTGTAATGCCTATTAATAACTCCTGTACAGCAGTCCCACAGCATTCTGACACTCGAATACCCTGTCATTAATGTCTAGTGGCTGTCAATTGGCATTTTACAGTGTTCGCTATAATGTTAATGTTGTTTTTGGTGTGTTTACATTGATGAATATGGCCACTATGTAAATACAAAGTACAGTTACAATCTTATTGCCACATTAGATCATTATGATAACATACTATATGCCTTTAGTGATTTCCTGAAGATAAATACCAATAAAAAACACAACTGGAATAACTACAGTACTCTCAATCGTCTGATCTCAAATGAAGCATCAGACCGCGAGGACATATGATGACATGTGCAGGTGGTGTAGTGCTGTCCTAATTCTTAGGGGTAAATTTTGAAGCCCTTGAAGGGGCAGGGGTACAAAAATAGAATTGGGATTGGGCCTTACTGACTCCTTGTATTATAGGCTGGTAAAAGATTGTGATGGTATGATAACCTTGGGTAAAAATATTAGTTTCATAATATCACAGTATTGTAATTAATTATTGAATATACATTTTTTTAATGTCCGGGTAAAAAAACAAAACTAATTTTCCCCATTTAACCTGGTATATATTTTTTTACATTCAAAATATTTTGAAACAATAAATTTCAGCAAACATTAAATGACTTCTGCTGTCTTAATTACTTTCAAAAGCAAGATTATCAACTTGACAAGGCATCTTTGGATATCTTTATTTTCTTTGGATATAAAGTAAGCCACTGCAATGTTCAGCTATACAGCATGCTGGATGTTAGTTTATATTTGTTTTTCAGATGTTTCCTGAACCATAGACTGAAAAAAATCAATAAAATTGTCTAATGTGTTTTTTAAACATATTAAAAAAACAACAAAACTTACAAACACCTTTTTAACAATGGTATAACAGAAAATGTTAACGATTTTAAAACCTTGACTTTCCAAAACCGTAGTAAACCTTAAAACCAGTTATCATCCCATGCCTAATTACAGGGCAAAATTGTATTACAGATACATAGAAAATGTTTTTATAAATTATCTATTTTAATACAAAATTGATTGTGCTGTGAATTAAAATACAAAATTGTGTATGGAAAGCATCATCAATGCACTGTGATGCACAGAGAAATCGAATTGAACTGAATCAATGGCACGATAGTCATAACCGAACCGAATCGTGAGACCACTGTGTGTTCACACCTCTATCATACATTATTTCTATAAGTCTCACACAATTTATTTATTTATTTATTTATTTATTTATTTATTTATTTTTACAAAAGTCTTGACAACTCTATCATTGAGTTTTTCATTTATTATTTGAGTGAACAGAATTGTAAAAATGTTTTTGTTGTACTCTCCCGTTCACTGCGTTCTAAGTTTACCCAAATATGATGACGTCGGCTGCTGAAATCCGGAAATGGGAATCCATAATATCGTTATCGCAGTAAACACCAGAAAATATGGTGATACAATTCGCCAAGTCCAGCTCTGGATACAGTATGAGGTGAGGTGATATGGATTGATGGCGTTCTGGGCTCAGACTGCTGTGTCCAACACAATCTCTGCCGTATCTCTCTCATCTTCAAGGACTCCAGCGTTCCTGGATGGCAGCAGTTCTGCACCCACTGGAGCGCCTCGGAGTGGCTAACGTCCAGGGTAAAAGCTGTCCAATTATCCTTTCCTGCCATTACTTCCAACCTTCATAAACACATGTTTCTCCATTCCGCCTACCCACACACATTTCCACTCAAACCACTTCTCGCACCGGAGCTATTTTTGCATTGCTACCTTAATGGTTGGATAGTGTAAGTCTATCACAGCTCATAATGCGTAAGATGAGTGGTTTAGTGTTTAAGACTGGATTACTGTAATGTATCTGACTTAAAAGTATACACTGAGTGAAAAGCAAACACACACACACACACACACACACACACACAAACACACACACACGATCTGAGGCTTAGGCCATCTGCTTGAAACATCTGTGAGTAAATGCATCAGTGTGACATGCAATATCCGATCCAGTCTTTCTTAATTAGTGTTGAGCGTTGTTTGTGTGTGTTTTTTTACCAGTGCCAAATCAATACTTTAAAACGTTAGTGGTGCCTGAACTGAGACTTTAAAAAGAAGGTTAGATATTTTGGGGGCTGTGCAATATGACAATACATATCATATGGACAAACTAAAAAGTTTATTGTTTGATAATATGCTTTATCTTTAATTTCGTGGTGTCATAAAATATATTTACAATAATACTTTTTTGGCATAATTTATATTGAACGCAATATGACGGAGACATTACGGAGACGCATACAGAAACATGAATAACTGCATTATGATAAAGTTGTGATCTTGAAAAATACAAAATTTACTCTTTTTATTTAGCAATACTTTTATATGTTTGAATTGCAATCATTAGTTTGTTGAAAATTAATGAATTAATTAATTTTCTTTTGGCTTTAGGCTGATTTATACTTCTGCATCAAGCGCACATGTATGCTCCAGTGTGGCCTACGCATAGTTGCATAGCCTATGCCATGGCAGTCGCCGATGCTGATGTGCACCTTTTAAAAAATGTAACTACACGTCGCAAAAACGTGTAGCGCAAGCTCCGTGATTGGTCGGCTTGGTATCGCTTACGAGTATGAGTGGAAGTGCGCGCCGCGCGTGCCTGATGGTGCAAGTGTTTACAAGTGTGAAGTCTCATGAAGGAGATCTAGATGGAAACTGTTGTTTTGTGTTTACCTTATGATTATAGTTGTTGCACGTCCACCGATTCCCGACTCAAAAAGAGTGAATTTGAGCCACTTGTGCATTAAAGGGTCATGAAACCCCCCACTTTCGGTTTAGGTCTACTTCAGAATTTTTTTAAAAGATGCATCATAATGGGCGTGGAGCTCCGCAAGCAAAGGGCAGGAGTGGGCGTGGCCAGCAATGGAGAAAAAGGTGAACTGTTGTCAGTTAGCTCACAAAATGAGACACAAACCGTGAGGAGATGCATGATTTTATAGTTTACAAAGTTAAAATGCAAAAAAAAATAAACAGTAATTTAATGCCCTGCTACATTTGTTATTCCCAGTTTCATATACAGATAACCACAATTTATATCATTATAAAGATAATTGTGTTCATTTAAACACTATAAAGGACTTTTTTCCTCAATCCCCGGGGTCTGAATGCAGACTCAGTGCAGCAGGTCTCTTGCCCTGTCTATTATAACCATTAGCCCTGTTGGTAATCTAGAGGATTTAAGCAAACACAGCAGCACGGCGATGTGTCTAAATCAATGACTGTAAAAAATATGGAAGAGGCGACAGCCCTTTTTCCCATTGAACGCCTTGAGGGCAAAACGCCTGCTTGACGGGCACAAACTGTCGCAAAAGACTGCTGAAATTGGAGCCAGACATGCGCAGAAGGATTGTCTGATGGAGCCAGAGGAGGAGCCGCGAAAATGAGCAGAGTCGAGCTTCCAATCAAACGCTTTATGTAAAATCAACTACGCCCCCCGAACTTCTCAGCATGCGTTTGCTGTCATATCAACACAAATGGATGTAATAACGTTAACAAATATGAGGGTTTTATATATTCAATCGCGCCAGCTCCAGGCCGCAGCGCATAACTTACTCGCGGCGTCGCGGGCTGATTCCGGCTCGCATGCGGCAGCGCCTGCTCGCTCGGCCGCCGCATCTGGCTCGATTGACTCGGGCTGGAATTGGGTAGTGAGTCCAGGCATCCGGAGTAGGTCCAGCAGAGGTAACATTAGTCAGTCTGAGCTCTAAGAGATAAGTCTCCGGCAGGCGAGAATCTAGCCGGAACTGTGTTTTGCTATCTGGGTGGCTAGGCGTGTATCAGCAAACTAATAAAGCCCGAAAAAAGCCCTGAACTTAGCGAATAAACAGTGTTCCACCAGGATCATGTATGTCAGAAACTATAGTTTACTGCTGAACTCATTTTGTCATGGTAAAATAACACAGAAATCCAATAATAACACTTCAGTCTCCTGCCGAAGCTCAGACGCCGCGCTTTGAGAAACTGTCAATCACAGCTGTCAATCACGATGACACGCCCAGCATTAAATTACTGCTAAAAACAAACTGTTTACAAAAATGAAGATCTGCACCTATTTCAGCACAATAACCAGTGCCTTAATCGACCAGAACTATCTTTCGGGACATTTTATTGCAAGTGTAATATTTTTTTTTATTTGGGCTCAAGTCTCCTTCATTAACACGGAGGAGGCGGGCTTTATAACTTGTACTGCAGCCAGCCCCCAGGGGGCGATCTAACGGCCGAAACCTTCACTCAAACGCAGGCTTGCGGCACACTTGGTCTAAATGTGAACGAACTTATAAAATCTGATAAAAAACTGAAAAACTGATAAGAACGAATAAAAAAGAACGGATAAAAAACAACGTCCGCCATTCTCCAGTTCTCGTACTGCTCTCCCGACAAAAATGCTTGTACGACCCTTCATAAACAGCTAAATACTGTGTGCCGTGAGTCCATGTCTCACAGCTTGGCACTGGCAGGTCTGCCTTGCCTTCAGAAAGCATGCATAGTCATGAATAATTAAGAAGCTGGCTCTTCTCATAGGATAACAAAACGCCGCTATGAATAATAATGAGAAACCGACGCGTCATCTTTGCACTTGCAATTTTGTGCTACGTTGTCGATTTTGATTCCGCCCCAAAAATCATTTTAAACCCGGAAGCTGAAATTGACAAAAATTGACAAAAAAATCTGACAAAAGCTCAAAATTATCCAGTTTTTCTCTAAATTAAAGCTAACAGGTGCTAACATTGTCTTAACTGATGCTCAACACACACAAATCTGTTAAATCTCAAAAAAAGTAGTCGAGGGTTTTGTGAACCTTTAAGGTAGCGTTCAGAAAAAACAAAACACCAGAGAAGAAACTCTAGTCTTTTTGTATCCATTCCATATCAGAAATGAAGTCCATGTTAGTGTTCCATGTTACATTCCATGTTAGTGTTGTGTGGATATTATGCAAATGCGTTCCTTTGATAAAACTGTAGATCAGTGTCAGGCAAAAGATTTGAAAAATATATCGACTCTTTAAGGTATTTCAAAGCCTTCAAATTACACATTTCTCAATATGAGTGTTCAATATGAGAAATCCACTGAAAAGGCCTATACTGTGTAAAGTTCTCAAATCTGCTGAAATCTCCATGGCGATTCCTCATTAGTCCGTTTTCTCTGATAATGGTCATGTCAGCACAAACAACATCAGAACTAATGGCACACACTGCTTTCAAATATTGTGTGTGGTATGAGTTAAGTTGACCAATTACTGCTTGTCCTTATTATCTAAATATGTATCTTTCAATCTTAGAGAATATATATGTACAATGGTAAAGACTTTTCTATATTGAGATCTTCATAATGATGCCTTTTTTTCATGTTTGCCCTTTCTCGATTTAATTTTCTGAGAACAAATGTTCCAGATCAAGGAGGTGTATAAGATGTGTGAATTCTAATTGATCTCAGTTGCTTGGCTGACAGACACACAGACATACACACAGACACAGACACAGACACACACACACACACACACACACAAACACACACACACACACACACACACACACTTCCAGAAGTATGAAATGTATACAATCCCATTTTATATTAACTGTGAGCTACCTTTGTTTTAATAGATACATACAGATAATACAGTAAACAAGACAAAATAATCTGTAAATAATAAATAATATAACATATATTATAAAAAAAGAACCATTATAAATAATGTTCATTAAAATATAAATAAGCCAACATAAACATATGGATATATGCATATGGAAAGTACCTAAACAAAAAAAAATGCTAATTAAAATAAAAACCTAAATAAAATGTAAATATTAAATAATATAAAATGTATAATTAAATAATAACCATTATAAATAATGTTAAAAATCATATAAATAAGTCAACATAAACGTAGGAATATTAGCATTTGGAAAGTAAATAAATAAGTAAATAAATAATCAAATAAATAAAAAAATAAAAAAATGTATAAATAAACTGTCAATCTTAAATAATATGAAATGTAAAATAAAATAATAACCATCATAAATAGTGTTCAATAAAAAAAATTAAATAAGCCAACATAAACATATGAATGTAAGCATATGGAAAGTAAATAAACTAAATAAATAAATAAATAAATATATAAATAAAATCCAAATAAACTAAAAATAATACAAAAGTAATAATCTTACAATAGCACAATACAAGTTTAACAAAAGTCCAGATAAAAATATAAATGAAAGCTTAAAAACACCAACATTAATGAAAAACTATGATATATTAAAAAGCAAAAGAAACTCAACAAAGAAATAAAATAAAAGCTCAAGTAATAAATAAGTAATACTTAAAATGCACAGACAAATAAAAGCACAAATAAAGCCCAAATAAATAAGCAAGCAAAAGTTATAAAAAAAAACAGAAGTAAGCAAAATCCATCAATAAATAAAACAACAGTATAAAAAGAAAACAAGTAACAAAACAACGGATCAGATCATATATAGAAGCTAAAATATATCAAAGCAAAAACAAAAGCATACATAAATATTGATAAAACACCAACTAATATCACAGAGAATGTTTTAGATAACTTACTGAGCTGACTAACTAAAGCTTGACCTCTGCTCAACACTCAATGAAAGAAAGTTGCTCAATCAACAGACTTCCTGTCCCCTCCTGACCTCAAAGCACACAAAACACTGATGTAGTGGGCGAGGAAAGAAAAAAAAAAAGCTCTTCCTGTCTTATTCAATTCTCTCTCTTTTTTCAATCAACAGTGATACTCCTCTCAACAATTAAGCCCTTATTTCTGTTTAGGCAACGTTTCAACTAATGCACTGAGTCATTTATCCTGAAGCTTAGACGACGACTCTGGATGTGACATCTCAGCTGCCTGCTTTTAACACTTCTGCCTTTTTAAATTCTACTTCATTTCAGACTTTGAATACACAATAACCCATTCAGAAATTAAACAAATCTTGAGAATATAAAGACTGACAAGGACATCTACCATAAGAACAAATTTCAGAAACATGGCATGAGTAACGCAACACCATGTTACAGAAAACAGAAATAAAAAATAAAATAAAATAAAATTAAATTAAATTAAATTAACAAACAAACTAAATGAAATAAAACAAAAGAATTTAGAATAAATACAAATAAATTAAAATAACTTAAACAAAAAAACAAAAAATAAAATAAACAATAAAACAACCAAACAAAACAAAAATAGATTAAAATTAAACAAATCAAAACAAAAAAAAATTACATTTAAATTGAACAAAATCAAAAATTAAATTAAATTAAACAAAAATAAATAAAAACAACAAAACAAACAAAAAATAAAAATAAATAAATAAAAAACAAAACAAAACAAAACAAAAATAAAATTAAAACAAATACAATTGAATGAAATAAATTTAAATTAAACAACAAAACAAAACAAAAATATTTTTTTTAAATTAAAATTAAACAAAACAAAACAAAAAATACATAAAAATTAAAATACACAATTTTAATTGAACAAAACCAAAATTTAAATAAAATAAAATATTTACGCACATTTAATAAAGTCAAATTTCAGCCTTTTTTAGACTTTTAAGACCTGAAGAAATAAAAAAAATCAAGTATGTTCAATATTGTGCAACAATAACTAGATACAATTTTTTTAGATACAGTGTTATTTAATATTATTATTACATTTGTACTATTCATAATGCATACACTGGTGAATTCATAGCAGTGTTGTAAAGTAAAAAAAATGTATATATCAACGACAAATATTTCTGCAGCATTTAATCTATTTATTGTATTTTTATGATTATTAGATGTATGCATAACATTTAATTTTCAGTTATTACATTCAAATTACTATCACTTACAATAGTAACAAAGTGTGTGACAATTACCAATCAACAAAAAATATTATAGAGGTGAACCAAAAGTCTTTACCTAATTAATTTAAGCCAAAATATTTAAATCTTTAAAGTTTCATCAAAAACTCAAGATCTCTCATCAAGACTTTGTTTTGCTTTTAAAAATCAAACGTAATAACTTTAAAATAAAACTGAAGGACCCATGGAAATCCTGAAAGAGAATCTATTATAGGAAAAAGGTGCAAATACTGAACGTGAGTGAGAAGAACAGCAGTCCAGGCTGAATTATTTAGAGATGAGAAGCAGTGATATAATACAGTGCTGATCAGGCAGAGGATTTTTAGGACCATAAAAAGCTCTGAAAAAAAGAAGGACGGAGAGATGAGTTATCGATGGGTGAGCAGCGCAATGGCAAAACTCATCACTAGGGGATAAATGGTCCTAAATGGCTGTGGAGCTTTTAAACATTGCGGCTAATGACCATCTGCAGTCCCTGTCACACACCCTGCTCTGGGCATCCTCCATAAATACACACACAACGACACACCTGATAACCCTTGTGCCCAAAATACCAACAGTCCACACAGTCAGTACGTCCTCTATGGCCTCGCTTACATTTATTAAGCTACTGTACCCAAAACAACCCTTGTTGGGGTTCTTAAACATATAAAAGCTTAAAATAAAATAAAATAAATGAATAAAATAAAATAAAATAAAATAAAATGCAGCTAGAACAGCATCCTCTGCATAAAACACATGCTGAATAAGTTGGCGGTTCATTCCGCTGTGACGACCCTTGATTAATAAAGAGACTAAGCCGAAAAAGTTAAAAAATAAAATAAAATAAAATAAAATAAACCTGTCAAAAACTTAATGTTTATTCTGTGTAACAGTTCAGGATTTGAAAATGTGTTTATTTTTACACTCTTTGACTGATGATGGGGAGCAAATTTGAGTAAATGGCTTGACGTTTATTAGCACAAGAGCTTATACCTCACAGTCATCATTTAGAGTACAGGAATCACCCCAGAGACTCTAATAATGTTGGTCTTCCTGTCAGTACCCAATTGTGCTGGGTTAGATTTTATAGGAGTCAACATTTGAAGAGGATCAAACTTTTTAAGTTGCTTAAATTATATTATTAAATCATTAATGAAATTGCTGCTTTTGGTAAAACGACTGACTTCTCTTCAGTGACATAAGCCAAACATTTGCAATACAGCACTACTATATTTTAGCTTAAAATTAGCATTGGTCCAGTGTAATTACATAATAGGTAGTCTTATACTCAATTGCAATATAGCCATGTATGTGTGTATTTGCATCTTTATTATATGTTTATGTAGGTTTTTATGTCTTTCATGGCTGCTCTTATTGACTTTGCACAAATAATTCTCCTGTACTCGCAGGACGGGTATTTATGGCATATAAAGTTCTTGACTCCTGACTCTACTGTAAATCTCTGAACCGATCCACCACATAAATTGCTAAAAAAATTGCAGTATATATGGTGCTAGATTAGTCTCAAAATAACAATTTGGGCAAAAAATGAATAAATACATAAATTACAAACATCATGGTGTAAAGATGCAAAGCCAAATTCCAATGGATGATACCAGACAGTTTTGCATGCTTAAACATTTGTATATTTTAAATGTTTATATTTTTGTAATGGTGTTTTGCATGTGTGCTAAATAATTGTATTTTGTGCATGGAATTGTTTTTTGTTAGTAAAGCCCATGTAGATTTAATTTCACGCATGTGAGTTTGGCTAAGCATGTGTACATGTGGTTTTTGTGTGAATTATTACTGAGACTAATAATCTAGCTACTAAACATTGTGGCTGTTTAGCTGTGTCAAACTTTGTTTTACCCCTACTGTAAATGAAGAATATAAAAATTACTTGTTTTAAGCTGATTTAAAGGAATAGATCATCAAAAAAAAAAAAAAAACAATTAGGTGAAAATAGGAAAGCAGGTTACATTGTAAACCCGTGTCCTAACAACACACAATGTGATTTGCAGTGATAAGCAATTTGGCTGTTTGCACCAGACCAAAAATGACATACATTTAAATACAGCCAATCAGAAGCACAGAACAGTACACTCACTGCACTCCAACAAAATGGTAAGGCTTATAATCTAATTAGCACATATTAAACCTCTTTAACATTATTAAATGTAAATGCTCTCAATGATTCACAGTTCTAAAGTCTAATTTCAAACAGTTTATTTTATTTTCAAGATCTGCTGCTACTTTCAGTAGTATAGCAATAAATGTAATGTAAAATGGCATTCAAACTCACATTATTAGAATTTCACACTGAATAACATGAGGTGTACTAGAGGTGATCATTGTCAGTTTGTTCTGTTGTTAAGCTGCAAGAAATAGAAGCAGTTTCCAAAATATAAACTTCAGGTGTTCGTTAGGACAAAAAAACTACTTTTAATATGGAAAATAATTCTATTGCATAGTTTTTAATTAGAACACGATTTCAGTCAGCCTTAAGGTAGCCTCTAGGCTCAACAATCAGGCACACTTCTGTTAGTATCGGCAATCTGGCAACCTGCGTTTGCATTTGTTTTGAACTAGGCATGCAATACCTAGTTCAACCACTGGGTGTTAAACTTACATACTGTACCTTTAAACACAAAATAAAAAAAATTGAAAAATGCTAGTAGCTGGCTTTCAGCTGACTTCCATAGTAATTGAACTTCTTATGGAAGTCGATTTGTGGCAGCAACCAGCATTTTTTAAAACATGTTTTGTGTTCAAATAAGAATGAAACTCATAATAAGAAATAATAAATGATTAGATTTTTTGGGCGAACTATTAATTTGGAGTTTAACCAAACTACAGTATTACTGCAGTATTCTTAGCAACATTAGGCACTAATCTCAGCTCACATGAAGAAAAAAAAAAAAAACGCTGATAAATAAATAAGAGGTAATGTTCTTAAAAACAGGTTCATTAGCTGAAAGAATAACAAATCAATCAAACCCCCGTCATTCTGAGCAGGTCTGAACCAATAATCAGAGCATCCCAAATGAAGCCACATTCCAGCCAACTGTTTGCAATTAAATTTTTAATTGGAAATCGAGACCCAGATGGAGGAAGGAAAGAGTGTCGAGACCTTCTCCCCAGTTATTTCTATCCATTCTCTGGGATGTTTTCTTTTGTTTCCTCTTTTCCCCTCCTTCCCTATTTGCCCATCCACTTTTTCCTACATGTTTCCCTTTCATCTTTTCATTCTCTCGTCTTACTCGCTGGCTCAGTCTGCAGATTAATTATTCAAATGTTATCTTCATTGCTGAAGCGTGAGTTAGTGAGGAAGGAGGCTACGGGCTTCAGCCGCTACCTAATCCTAACTCTTTCAAAAAAGCATTCAGCCTCGAAGGCCTCGGCCTGAATCGTATTATTTGTACATTGGTTTATTTTATTGCTCTTCCCCTCTTCACAGCAGTGTGTCTAAATTGTAATAAACTCCAAAACAAGGTTTAGCCGCTGATTTGATTAGATGCAAAAGGGCATTGGGAACACATTGACCGTTGCAGAGAGACTCCCTCAATCTCACTTTCATGCTCTGTTTCTTCCTCTTTCTATCTCTCTCTGTCTCTCTTTCCCTTCCCCATTACCTTTTCTCTCAGCCTGACTACGTATGGCTCTGTCGTTATTTGTCTTTGTCTCTCTCTCTCTCCCTCTCCACCCTCTTCTCACGGTCCGTGCTATTTTTTGCTGCTCGCAGACAGGTGGAAAACAATCTGTCACTCATGGAGCTTGTTGGAGCAGACACAGCAAGGAGATCCATGCATTCACTCCATTAGGAGGACCTTGGCGGTTCTGTATTTAGTCGTATTCTCCAAAGATTGCCACACTGTAAACCTAAAAATTTAGGGAGCTCAAACTGATTGCCTTAAACCACCTCAGTTTAAGAACTAATAATTAGAAGCACCAAGACACATATGTATTTCCAGTGATAACCATGCACTATGCTCAAATTGACAATAATGGTGGCTGTTTTTCACGCATCAGTCAACGATAAACAGCACTGACAGTTTTAGAGTCATTACATATTTGTGACCTATGATCAATAAATAAATAATGTAGTGATTTTACAGTATAAAGTAATTTTTTTAAGGCCAGAGTTTACGGATTGTACTGTGTCACAAATATGACTGAGTCTAGATTGCAAACGTATATTCACTTATTTTAATCAAGTTGACAGCCTTGTGTTTTTAGCCAAACATTTTTAACATGTTGGGGGCAGGCAATACGATGATTCAGTGGTTAGCACTGTCGACTCACAGCAAGAAGGTTGCTGGTTTAAGTCCTGCCTGGGTCAGTTGGCATTTCTGTGTTAAGTTTGCATTTTCTCCCCTTGTTTGATCCGGGTTCCCCAACAGTCAAAAGACATGAACTATAGATGAATTGAATAATCTAAATTGGCCATAGTGTATGAGTGTGTATGGATGTTTCCCAGTACTGGGCTGCAGCTGGAAGGGCATCCGCTGTGTAAAAAAAATATGCTGGATAAGTTGCCAATTCATTCCGCTGTGGCGACCCCAGATGAATAAAGGGACTGAGCCGAAGGAAAATGAACATTTGAAAGAATGAAATGTGTGTGTATACGTTTCCCCCAGTTTTATTCCTTTTTATTCCTATTTTAATACATGTTTAGATGTAAATGCGGAACAGTTTAATTATACTTATTTATTTAATTTGCCAGAGGTAAGAAATACCTTGTCAGAGGCCTCTCCATTCAAAGCATCTTTGTTTATGTTTATTTTTCCTATATTTGTGGCTGTAAAGTTCAATTAGAATACACAAGTGAATAAAAGTTCACAACCAAGGGAATATCGTCATTATTAAGAATAATTCACATTTTGAAAATAATCATTTTTCTTCTGTTATGGTGCAGCACTGCAGCACAAGTATGCAGATATTTCAGAAGCATGCTACGTGAACATGTTTTATCTGAAACACAATGCCAAAGTCAGTTTATCTCTATTGAAAATGTGCATTCTGTGTCAGAATGTTTTTGCCTGAGTTACTCCGCCCATTGCCAGTTTACCCAATTATATTTCTGCACCCCAGGTTGCCTTGATTGAAAACACAGCATATTTCATTTCAGTCATGAAGACTTAATGTATGCAGGCGCATCCAAAAATGCGAACTCAGGAGGACAGTAGCAGACTCCAGAATGAGACGCAGATTTAGTTGCACAAATCCACATGAGGTGGTTTTTAATTTGCAAATAATTATTACAAAAGTAAACATTAGCTGAGCAGCTTAAAGTGTAAGGCTTGGTCGTCGGGTATGCTGACTCCTGTTTATATCATCAATCTGGCAACTTGCATGTGACTTGCATTGAGTCGCTGTTCACCGTAAAAAAAAATTCTGACTTATTAAATTTTTTAATAAGCTTTCATCAAAAGAAAACCCAGGAATTGTGTTGTTACAGCTCATTTTAAATAAGTAGTTTGAGGAAGCAGCACAACTCTTCTCTTTTTTTTTTTTTTTTGAGTTTAAGAGGGGTCAGATTAAACAAAAAACTCTCAATGTTTTGAATTTGGACTGCAATACTTAGTTCAACCACTAGGTCAATCCTATATATTGCACTTCAAATAAATTTACTTTGTTTATCAGGTGACAAATTTTATCAGGTGACAATTGCAATAAATTGTGTCTTTAACAAAAATTTTATTGTTTAATGCCAGTTTACAATAGCACAAACACATATAAGCACCACATTAAGTGTTGATATGATTAGGTGAAATAAGAAATCTCAAAGTATTGTGAAGGTATATATTCTATATAGTATGAATAAAAGTAGTAGGAATAAAATATATACAACATCTGCCATGTTTTCATTATCACATGACCTCCCTGCACCAGTTTTGTCGCTTCACTTCCAATCATAAATGCTCTCCCACTCACTCTCTGTACTTCTCTTCTGCTGTTTTTCAAATATTATGAATTCAGACGTACTACTCAGCTCACATACAGTTTTCAACACATTATATTAAGGATGGAAGGCATGAACAAAAAATTCATTTTATTTTATAAAATAATATATACTGCATGACATAATCATTTAAAATCAGTCCTTTTTCATATATTCTGACTAATATATTTAACAAAACTGAGCATTTTATGAAATACCTTAATATTAATCATGTATATCATTTTTATTTTCCTATTCTAAGGATTAAAGCGCTCTTAAGTGAATCTTTCATGTAACCAGGTGGGCATTAGTACCTGAGGGAAACTTTTAGTTGAAATACTGTAATAGGCACCAGCAATGTAGCCCTCACGGATCACTGGAGAACACTCCTTGTCATTCACCCGAACTACATATCCCATCATGGCCTGCAGTCACACACCGATTTCAGGTCCGCTCTTGATTACGCACACAGCTGAAGCTGATCATGACTGATTACATGGACTATATACACAACACTCTCACACACACACACACCGCCATGCAGTTGACTCTTGTTTGTTCTTACTATTTTTGTTTGCTTTGCCTACTGCCTTGACTTTTTTACCTGCTATACCCACTACTGTTTATATGATTATCTTTTTGCTACTATTTCCTCCTGTACTGAACACTGCCTGCCTGATTATTCTTAGTACAAGTTGCAGATTAATGGACATGAGTTCACCATCACCACAGCCATGAGCATCAGTTATGTCGTACTGAAATGACATATACCGTCATACTGTATATGTCGATATACGATATAACGTCATAAATAATGAGCCAATTTTCTACACAATCACAGGCTCCAATCTTTAGCATAATGTTAACCCAAAAACATATCAAACACACTTTAAAATGTCAACATAGCATTAAACAGAGAACAATATTAAATGCTGACAAATCTCCTTCTATATAAATATTCAACAAAAACCCCTAAACACCTAGTTTTAGCATTAACTGTCGTTTAAAAGTAAGATGCAATGCATGTTTGCAACTAGAAATTTGCTTAACTCATCAAATTCACTGTACATTCTGCTTAGATCACCATAGATCAGTGATTCCTAAAGTGGGGGTCTTGAGACAATGGGGAGCGGTTGCTTGGTGATTTTCAAAAATATCATATAGGTTATTAAACTATGAGAACCATCATATTTTATCCATAACATATAGAGCATAAAAATAGTATTTAATAGTTACATAAAATAACAACATGTAAACAAAAAGCCAGCAGCCTTTCAATTATTTGCTATTAGATAGCAACCCCTGGGGATATTACGCTAGATTAGTGACAAAGCAATAGTGTTAGTTGAAGCAGATTGATTTTATGTCACACTGTTAAACTTTGACACCTTTACGGTACATTAAAAATAAAGGCCACGACTCAACATTGAGGATGATTTCCAATTCGCTGTCTACAAAATTAAAGCAAGAATAGTCTTGTGCTCACCATTCTTATTAAATGAAACAAATGAATAATGACTATAAAAATATAAAGAGTTGTTAGACTGTTGCACTTTTCTTGTGTTGTCAATGAGCTTGTTTATATAGTTTCTATTGGTGTGTTTGCACAGTTGTGTGCAATGCTTCTCTGTTTATAACCACCTACAAAAATAGTGGTGGTCGTGAGTCTCTGGAATTATTATTTTCGGGGTCGCGAGCTGAAAGGTTTGGGAACCCCTGCCATAGACCATGTAAAAATGTTTCTAAATAAGTACAAAAAACTTTAAGAAATGTTTGAGTAATATATATTTGTTAATTTGATTAATTTTCTATAAGGTTTTACAGGCACTTTTGCATTTATGTTCCAGAGGACACCAACCACTCTTCACCGACACGCTGAGTCACCACTGAAATATGACAAGTACTTTAATTAAAAGAGTTAATTGAAGCACTTCCTCCCAGCTCTTAACGAGTTTGAAAACACATCCTATATTCGTTCCCTCCCCCCAATACACATCTCTTCTACTCCACTGTAATGGCTTATCGACATCAAACAGCCGCTTTGTGCTACAGAAACAAAACAATACAGAACATTAAGCAGGATGAATGGACACTTAAAGTAAATGAGGATATGAGATGTTCCAGATACCATCTTAAATGTTTAAGCATCATTTCTTTCCACAACCGGTGGTTAAATGGATGGGTCATGTTGCCAGTTTACTTGGTTATTTCAATTCTGTTGCCTTCACTTCACTGCTCAGTGTGTCATTTGGTTAATTAGATCATTTGACATTTGATTCTCAGCCTTAAAACTAAAGATTCACCAGTTTTAATATTTGGGTCATTATGTTGATAAACTATTGTTTTGGCCAACAAGTGATAAATGAGAAATAATACAGAACAGAAATCTTACTTTGTAATCTTGTAATATAAAAAAGACCCTTAAATGATAAAAAAAATGGCCCAATGTAGGAAAATTCTGAAATCTGAGGATACACTATACATATAAAAGACCATTGACCATATTTAAAAATAAAATAAAATAAAATAGATTTGCCTAAAAATGCATTACCTAATACTAACTGATTAAAATGAATGATTAAATGGGTGGATGGATGGATGGATGGATGGATGCTAATGAGTAATCTGGAACCAAAACATTGTTTAATAATGGCTGATATTACTACATAAAAAAGAAAAGTAAAGAGATTAGATGGATAAATGAATAAATTAATGAAATAATTCATTAATGAATGCTATTGAGTAATATGGAACTAAAACATTGTTTAATAACAGTTACTATTATTACATATAAACAAAAAAGTAAATAGATTAGATAGATGATTGGACGGACGGATGGACGGACGGACTAACTAACGCACAAACGAACGTTAATGAGTAATCTGGATTGTGATAATGGCTGAAACATTGTTTAATAATACAATGAACCAAAAAAAATTTTAATAATAGCTGAAATTATTACATAAAAAAATAAAAATAATGAGATTAGATGGATGAATGAATGGATAGATGAATGAATGAATAATTTAATGAATGAATGCTAATGAGTAGTCCGGAACCAAATCATTGTTTAATAATGGCTGATATTATAACATTAAACAAGAAAAGAGATTAGATGGATGAATGAAAAAATGCATTCATTCATTCATTCATCAATGAATGCTACTGAGTAATCTGGTACCAAAACATTGTTTAACAACGGCTAATATTTTACATAAAAAAAGAAAAAAGTAAAGATATTAGATGGATGGACAGACGGACGGACGGGCGGATGGATTAGCAGATCTGAATCACTGATAAATATTGTCTAAAACTAATAGATTTCAGAAAATAAAATTAAAAATGTCCAATATACCAATAAAAAATGAGGGGAAAGGCCTATACTCAAAACTATGAACTAAAAGAATGACCCTGTTTATCTCATACTGCAATACCTTATGACTATTTGTTCACTGAACAGCAAGAACCTTGAAGTGCCATTTGAATCCCTTGAGATGTAGCACTTTTAACTTTTGAGGGTCATTCATTCCTGATTAATGGGATTTGGCATTCTTTCCAACAATTACACCACAAACAACTCAGACGTAAACTTGACTCAATTAACCTTGGTCTTTTTTTTCAGATTAATGGAAACCAGCCACCACACTGAGCTCTCCTTAGATAAAGAAACTTCCCCTTTCTTATCTGTTGGAAGGAATACTACCAGCCAATCGTATTTTAAGGTCAATAAAAGTCAGAAAGTAATGTTTGACAAAAGGCCATCGTAGAAAACAGAATCTCCTTCAAACTTCAGTCACCAACAGACATGTTCTACAGGTGTCTCATTATGAAGAAAGCAGATCAATTAGGCTCATTATCACTTTTTCTCTCTCTTGAGAACTGCTTCTGTCACTTTTCAGGAGGTGCGAGCTTAATTTGTTAACACGTTTCACACTTTGTGGTGTATACTGATGAGAAGAAGGGATTGAGGTGTGTGTTGGAGGAATAAATTAAAAGAGAGAGTAACAAATCAGCTGGAGACTGAAGAGATGGGACAGTGTGCTGAGGCTCATCATAAGCCGGAGGTAAATGTCAATCAGACTCATGGCATATGGCTATATGTGACTCTTACATTATCTATGAATACTGATTGAAATGAACACTTGAGTCCCTTGTGATATTCTCTTTCATGTCTGATGAGAAGAGACTGCGGATTCTGTGTCAGGTGTCTGACTGACAGGGCATTTTGTTACAGTATGTCTTTGTAGGCTGAATGGACTGTTTACTCAAAAATACAATTTAATGTATTATTAATACAATAATGCTGGCCGATTCATTGAGTTTAAGTTTGATAGATTGTATGGCTGTATCATATGCAAACAAATATCTGCATTTAAAAAGGTGTGAGCGAGGGTTAGGCGATGTCGACCAATTTTGCATCGTACAATGTCTAATGTGAAACATCGCTATATGGAAGATGGCATCATTGCCGTAAGCAGTGGTGAATGAATTATTTATGAATAATTAATATTTTTTTAGGTAAATTCCGCTGTGGCGACCCCAGATTAATAAAGATACTAAACTGAAAAGATCAGATAAATTATTTGTAGCCTACTGTTTCCACTACCTCACCCGAATGATCTTTGTTTTACCCATAACCAAATCTAGGGATGCCCACCTAGGGATGCACCAACATAGATTTTTGGGCCTAAATCAATAACCGATAACTCTTTAGATTTGTAGGCTGATAGCTGATATATATAATTATAATATATGACAATTATAAATATTTCAAAATGTTATATTTTATCCAGTGAACAACTGATTTTAATTTAAAAACTTCATAGTCTATACTCAAAGCAAAAAAAAAAAGCTATAATTTCAAAATTGCAAGATAGTTATATAGACCTATATTCATGATTTCACATAAATCAGCATGGCAAAAATATATCTTTTTTTCCTTTTCTTCGCATAGCAAATTAACAGGCAACTTTCTGTTGTATAAAAATAATTGGGTAAATAACAAGATGGGATTTATTAACAAACAAGTTTAATAAATATGTCTTAAGTAAAATGAAAATGAAAGAACTAAGGACTGAAACCAACTCAAATGTTCTTGAACAAAATGTATAACAGTAATGTACATATGTAGAAATATACAATGTCCGAAAAAGCGTTTTGAGGAGGGTTTTGACAGTTCGGAGCCACCTTACAAGCTAAAAGCTAAATACAGATAGTATTACTTTGGAAAATGCAGCATAATTTTATCCTATTTGACGTTTTAGATTTAATTTAATAACAAATATCTGTAAACAACAAAACTACTAATAAAGAGTCAAAACAACCAGACCGATATGTGGTGCTGTAATTCTTCCGCACAGATACACTTAATATATATACAGAAAAGAACACTTGGAGTATGCGCAAAACTATTATGCACATGCAGACTGTCATTGTTGTTGGTGATGTTATGTGAAAGTGGCATTGTCTGATAGGGTCAAGATAGGGTGATTAATATCATTTCACAAAATAATTGGATTGACTGAACACACGATAATGCAAGGGTGTGATTTTCAGATTTTTCCACTACAACCCCAAATAAAATGTTCTCGAAATGTTGGATTAATCTGGACAAAACGCCATTTTGGTATAATAAAAGAAAGAATTTGAATACAGCTAAACGCATCGCTTCAGTGTACAGGCAGTCCAAGGTTTTTAAAGAATAGCTTTAAAAAATAATAATAATTATTGTCCTTGGTGATCTGTATAATTCAATTCAACAGTTTAGGAGTCAAAATAACAAACAAAAGCAACCCAAAATTAGTTAGACAAGTCAGACAGTTCTTTTTATGTTCATGTGTATTTGTTTCATTCTTAACAACAAACTAATTTAAACAAACTAATTACAAGAATTAAACATTCTTTAAACCAAACAAATTATGCCATGTCATTTTAATAGCACAATGCAATCATCTTTGTTAACCACACTGCAAACTTTACTAACAAATCATCACATGTACATGATTATCTATCGGAATGAGAAAAGCAAAGACAATATCAACCATAAATCAAGCTAGCTGACATTATAGTCATAAACATGACCTTTTTACCTCTCATCAGACCAGAGAAATATGATAACTTTGCTCCAGGCTGGAACTATACTGAACCGTAAAACTGAGGGGAGTGAGAAAAAAAGACAGAATAAAGTAATGTTTCTTCCATTTATGGTTCTGCCAATATTACAGCCAACAATAAGTGCCGAGATTTCCATCGAGTACCTCAGGCTGCTGTGGAATAAATCACTGGATGGGGGAAAATGGAGTGGAATATAAAGAGAGAAAAGGCAGACAGACTCAAGTTTCAATAGGTGGTTATTGTGAATTCAACTTTGCTCATTACTTATGTTCTTTATATGCAAATAAAATACATAATAATCAAGCAGTCCATCATAAAGACCAGAAAGCCAATGGGGTTACAGACCACCAGATCCATAACAGGGAACCACAAAACACAACATGGAAAGCTTAAAAGGTATATAACCACATCAAAACAAAGACTAATACAACAAATATACGTTGACTTGTAATGCTTGGAGAACAGCTGTAGAGGTTGAGTTACACATAGCTTGGTTGTTATAACGTAAAAATAGATTGACGAGATGACATTGAAGAAAGGTGAAATGTAGGAACAATAATCTTGACTTTATTTATTTTTTTTTTTTGAAATTTAAAAAAGTGATAATATTATAGTAAATAACTAACTAAATATCTAACGAAGTTAAGAAAATATAGAAAAACATTACATTAAGAAATACAGGGTTAAAAATATGAGCTTTACCAAAACAAATGCAAACAATAGTGCTATACAGATTAGGACTAAGATCTTCAGCAAGCTCAGAATCATATAATGGCAGATATTTAATTTATTTTAATTTTGGGGGGAGTTGTATACTAATACTAAATGACAGTATTGATATGGTATGATAATATGATATCACAAGTTTATTGTCTTTTGTAAACTGACCAATGTCACAAGACAGTCACTGACAACAACATTCAGGTCTCCAAAACTCCATCATTTTTACCTCAAAATGTGAAATGCCCACTTAAGAACATACTAGAACATACCAAAGTTTAACATTTATAGATTAAGACTCCACTATAGGCCTGGTGCTTTCAAGGGGTCGGAAGAGGACATGGAAAATCCCCAATATCATCAAACTTCAGAAAGTGCCAGAGGGTTGCACTGAGATGAACATTTTTTTCAGCTTATGAAAAAGTCAGAGTGTACTCCAGTGTGCATTTTCAGATACCATTACAAGGACCTTAATTAGAAGTCAAATAACTTACACGCATCTAGAATTCTGCCTCCTAGCCTGCTGCCAAAAATAAATAAATAAGCAACACCAAAAAAGTCAAAGCATATGTTCCTGTAAACTGAATGATAACAATGATGAAACTCTCCAGTACTGCAGTGCGATTTTGTTTTTGCTGACACAGATAAATCTGAACTTTTGACTTCATTTCATGCTTTACATTCCGTGCTATGACATACTGCAGAGACTAATGTACATTCACTTTGAAGAGCGCACTGACAGCAAATAATGCAACTGAAACTTCAAAACTTAACCGAACAGAGAGCACATAATGTTCTACCACACTACGAATAATTAATTATAGCATGACTGCCCTGAAAACATCCTGTTAAATCAAGGAACAAACGTATCATAATTTAACCTCCATAACGAAGCATAGCGAAGCATCTGTTCCTTCAAATAAGTAAATTATTTATTTAGGACATTTTTTTTTTTTGCTTCATTCTAGCATTTGGCAAATTATGAATCATGACTTAGAAATTAATCTTCAAAAGCTTACCTGCATTATTTACCTTTCACAGCCTCTCTCAATGGCATTTCAGGTAAGATTTTTCATATATTAATATATGATTATAGAATCATATAGTGGGAACTGCCAATAACCCTGCACATTAGGCTGAATAAAGAAAAAAAAAGCCTAACGTTCCAAGCACTGAACCCAAGTGCTGGGTCCATAAACAATATTATATCGAATTGCGATTAAGTTCATGTCAATATCAATGATAAGCTCTGGACTTTCTTACTCTATATTGATCTAAGACCCAATCACACAGCAGAAATGTGCAACATTGGGAATCTTAAAGTGTGTTGATATTAGAGATGTATGGACTAGCTAATTTTTGTGGCTTGAGTCACTGTTGTGGTACTCTTCAAAAATATATCGAAATATATATTGTGTATATGAAAAATATGTGCATATATGTTCAATATGGAAAATAATTATCAAGATTGCATTTTTGACATATTACCCGGCCCTACTGAACCCATATCACTTCTACATCACATGTTTGAAATCATCATAGCCATTAACAGACACAGTGATAGAGAGAAAAAAAAGTGTTCAGTCTAAACATGTAAAAAAACAATTAAAATAAAGTGCCTGTTTGGTGTGTTATCTGAAGTTTGCCAGGAATTTTGTTCCTCGTCACTGCCGCCACTGGCTTGCTTGGTTGGGACATGTGGAGCTGTGCATCGATGGATTGGCTCTTCAGTGTTTGGACTTTCAGCAGTGAAATTTAAACCCACACTGAAATTAAACTGAACTTCAACTCTGAAAACTGGACTGACACAGTTTCAATTTTCTAAAACTTCTATGTTAAGTTGCTTTGACACAATCCACATTGTAAAAGTGCTATAGAAATAAACATGAATTTAATTGAATTATCTGATTCAGTTCTGTGTCTTGCTTTTTTTGTTTTGTTAAAAGCTTGCTTATTCCTTTTTATTATACAAATGTATTTAAAAAGATGAGGTAAAAAGTGTATAGACATATGGTTTGTAGGATCATGAGATCACTCACATTGAAATGACAAACAAAAAAAATCTAAAGAAAAAACATATTATTTTTAAAATATCATCTTTCACATGAATCAGAATAAGTGACTGCAATCACTATATTACACGCAGCAGCTAAGTATAGAGTAAAAAAGTATAGAACAGAATCAAGAGTATAGAATCAAGAAGTCATGATACAATAGCTATGTTTCTATCCAAAAATACTAATGAAATTGATTTACAAAATTGGAATATCGCATAAAAAGCATGCGAATAAAGAAGCGTTTCCATCCAACAAGTCAAAGAGAACAAAATCACTTCCTAAATAACTGGTGCCAAAACTAAAAGTTAAAATTGAATTTGCTGCGGTAGGGAAGGCTGCATGAATTTTCTCTTCATTTAATAAATGACTTGTACCTCAGAAGACAATGCCGCATTTTACAGCGCAAGACGAGTAGCAAAGACGCTCTTAGCTGTTCTGGACATAATTAATAATATAATAACAGTAATACTGAAACAGTTGATGCATTTTAGAATGACCAAAACAACATTTCAGATGTTTTGCAATGCAGTCAGCCGGCTGGTTTATCAATTCACACGCATTTTAATCATCACATGATGTCTTATAACAAAATCACATTTTTTTAACGCGCATACTGTAATTTGTTAGGTAAATGTGTTTCCATCGTAGTTTATGCACATTTTTTTCTCATCGAATTATAATTTTATCCTACTCAGTTATGCGCAATTTTTTTTTTTTGTACATTTTCAAAATTGGAGCGCATCTTGGCTTTCCATCAACCGATATTTAATGCACATATCCAAAATGCACATACAAATAGCTGGATGGAAAAATAACTATGTTAACATAAGTTTTTATATTAATGATGACTTAAGTTAATCAATTATGGTTCTAACTTAATTTTTAGCTTAAGCTTAGTTTAAGGTAATCCATCTTAAATTACTCAGAAGGTTAATTTGATACAAACTAAAAATAAAAAAAATATATTGTAGTTGGTAGTAATTTTAAGATAAAATATCATGTAGCCTGCCAACTTTCTAAAGTTTTCATTTTCAAGCCCCAAAGATGTGTTTTGCCCCATAGTTATGTTGTAACTTCACACGGGCCAAAAAAATATATTTAAATGGCACCTGTAATGGAAATTATATGATTGGACAAGACTGTGTGCTTGTATAGTGTGTCCATAGTCATATCGGTGTGATAAAAAGACAATAAGTCTCATTTTTTTAATTTACTGATGTAAAAAAAAGATCCCATCCTTTTCATTTTGAGGCCCACCACAACATGATGTAGATCAAATGTTTTAAAGCTTTTAGAAACTGAGTTTTGAAACTGTTCATCGGTATATATCAAATACAATATTTATCAGTCTCTTTATTTTAAATCAGTTCTTATGGAGAAAACAACCCAATAAATTTTCAGGTTTTATGACATTAGGGGACACTAGCTTCCTAAAAACACTATAAACAGAGATGAGCAAAGGCAGATGAACACCAAAAGCAACCGAGCCCATAAACACCTACCTAATTTCCTTCTTCAAGTGCACTACCAAAGTCTGTGTATTCCTCTAGTGATCATTTCAAAGGCGAGTATTAGTTCATGAGCCTCCAACAGCAGCTTGTTTTCACATACGACTCTAATCGGCTCCTTCAAATGCCATTAAGGACACAATAAATTACAGCATTACGCAATCTAAGGCTTTTAACAGAAAATTGTAATGAAATGTGTTTGAATTTTCAGCATTTATGTGGCAGGCGTCGCATCGAAAGCCAAGTTATTACTGAAAAAGACTGTTTTCTTGGACCCACTGCAGGTGAGGATTTATATGGAATTGAATCTGGCAAGTAGCAATTATTGATGATGAGCATCACAGACAGCACTTCGAATTAGCTCTTTCACAACAAATCTGTGAAAGAACCCAGTAATGTACATGTTTTCTTTTTTATATGGAGTGCATCCAAAAACAGAGTTAGGCAGAGTTCATTGCTTACATGCAATGCATTAAGAGATGGTTGAGGATAAGACTCATTGCAGGAACAGGAGTCTGATTTAATGAGATTGGTCGGAGGCTTGCTTTTTTTTTATAAAAGCTGGCCAGGGAGCCACACATATATCAAGAGAAAGTACTGCCCTGGAGTTAAACAAATAAATAAGATCAATTAAACAAAGTGGCCACCCTTCTCACCTAGCACTACACACAAGTCACATGCACACCACCAACTCTTCAATAAAAGGTATACAGGGTTTTTTCTTATCTATTTTGCTCATTACTAGGCTTTAAGCTTAGGTAACCATCGCAGTCCAAAGACCTACACTGAGCTTTTGCCAGAAAAATGCACCCACTTATTAGTCATATTATCATACCCCAATGACAATAATGCATGATGAAAACTTGTTTGCCTACAACCAAATACTATACACATACACAAGACATATCATTCAGTTCTGAATGGAGAAAAGTGTAGCAGTCAATACTGACTTTTTAGCCAAGGAAGCCCTGCTCTTTAATAAAGCAAGCAATCATCATTCACAATAAACGTACAATTCTGCTTGGGAGGGACTCAATCCAAACATTAGGGTTAGGCGATGTTGACCAATTTGGCATCGTACAATGTCTAATGTGAAACATCGCGATGGACGATGCCATCATTGTCCTTGGCAGGGGGTGGGGGTGGTTGTTAAATATCAATTAATTTATAATGAATTAATTAATTGTAGCCTAACGTTTTCACTACCTGACCAACATGTTTTTTGCTTTATTCACAACCAAACCATAAATAAATAATGTTAAAAACAAATGACCACCAGTCAATCACTTTTTTTCCACGGGACTCTAGCATGAATAGGTACAGTGATCTGCGTCGTTCTAATGGGTTTTCCCACAGCTGGTGGAGGAGATGAGAGTTCGGTTGGAATTCACTGTAGTGCATACATTTTAATTGTTTTCACTGCAAAATCCTCACAGCCTGCGCGGATTTAGCAGACATTTATGCAGAATGCATCCTAAAAACGCCAAACGCAGCACACAGGAACAGACTAAAACAGTTGTTATTTGAACTTGCTGACGTAAAAGCCTGCAATGCTTGCCTCGCCTTCGTGCTCTACTTATTGGCTCACTGCTCTAGAACTGAATGCAAATGATTGGTTGATATCAGCTGTCAATCACTCAGTCAATGCCTTCTGCCTTCAGATGACAGGAGCTACAACCGCAAAAATGTGAAGCGCTGAAGAAAAGAGAATGAAAATAACACCCACAGATTTACCCACAGTTACTAATAATGGCACATCTTATTAGTGATCATGTGCTGAATGTTAATCCACCATTTACACTTTTCCAAGAGTGATTAAAAGACTTCCAGTGTTTCAAGTCCGCTATAAAAATAACTACAGCCATTCACTGTAAAGTCTGTGGGATGGGGTTTGCAGGTAACAGCGGTTGCCACTGAATCTACACATTTTAAGCATGAGAGGTGCTGTATAATCCTTCATTTAATCTTCACGATGCTGTGAGCCATGCAAACGGCAGCTATATGTAACATTTAACACAGCTCAGGAAAAGACCGTTATTGCTATTAAGATGACATGCAAATAATAAGTTATATATCAATGTAAATGTGGGGTGGGGCGATGGATCACGATCGGCGATGAACTATGGCATCGTCTATCGGCATAACCCTACCAGAGATTAAGTGTTCTTCATGATACTTTCTGCAGTTTCATTGTTATGAATACTCTTGCGCTGTCATTTTTGGTGGAGATTTGATCATTCAAAGAGATAGACAGTTGAATTTTCATGTCTGAGACATTTCAAAGATGACCGCCAAGTGAAATAACAAGGGCTACGTCTGAAATTGCATATTTCCAAATTATATTGTTCGTTAAAAACAGTATGCGAGGCAAGTAGTATGTCCGATTTCATAGAATTAGAAAAAAGTATGCAAGAAGTACCCGGATGACTTGCTACTACCGCCGATATTCTGATGTGTGTATCTGATGCACGCTGCGTTATCCCATTATGTCCCACTAGAGAATTCATGAATGCAAGTGAACGCTGGTAGGTCACGTGATCATGAGTTCCATACTGCTTACATTCATACTGTATAGAACATACATCTCTAATGGCCGAGTAGTACATTTAAATTCAAATGCACTACTGAGTAGTAGGCGGTTTAGGCCTTGCATTAAAGCAGTGGTTTTCACCCCCACCCCACCCCCCCAAACCCCATATTTTGTATGATGCGCAAGAAACAGTTCAAGGATCTCTTTGTTAACAAGTTGATGATCTGAATCTGGTGTGTTAAATAGGAAGACATAAATACAAATACAAAATTGGCAGTTGGAGGGAGCGAGGATGAGAATTGAGAATTACTGCAATAAAGGGAGTATGCTAATAATCAAACTAATTCTATGAGAGGAGTAAAGTCTACCACACACACTCATTAACGACATACTCTTGAGTCTTGAGAAAATCATTGAATTAGCAAAGCACATGGTATCAACTCATCCATGATCAAGATGATCTGCTAATGTTCAAGCCGAGCATTAACTTTATATGTGTTATAGTTGTTGTTTGTTTCTTCTTTTTTCTAACTGCTTATCTACTGAGATTTTCACACAACCATCTCTGGGATTGAAAGAAAATTGTCTAAAAGGAAGTTCAGTGGGCAAAAATGCTTTGTTGATGCAATACCTTAGGTCTGAGAAGAATGTTTGATCAGAGAGAAAGGCAACAGTAGCTCAAATAACCACTCGTGATATCCTTGGCATGCAGGATAGCATCTCTAAACACACAACACATTGAACCAAGAAGCAGATGGATTATAGTAGACCACACTCGTGTCAACATAGGCTAAAATTGGACAAGAAACACACGGACCAAAATTGAACAAGAGAACATTGTTAAAAGTTTGCCTGGTTTGAGGAGTCTTTATTTTGGCTGTGACATGTTTTTATAAGCCCAAAGTATACTTCAACTTTTATTGGTATGCAAGGATCAGCCTGCAGTGCACATGGTGTGACTAGATCAAAATAGTACAGCATATACACTGCCAAAATTTTGTAACAGTTGCATATGCACATTGATTTAATATTTATTATATATTATTTATTTATTTTATTTTTTATTTTTTTGCTGTCGCAGTAACTAGTTAATCTACAATAGGGGTGCCCAAACTCTGTTGTATAAAGGGTCAAAAACTAAAAATCACTGATAGCTGTAGGCCAAAGATAAATATACCAAACTATTTTACATTAAAATTGGCATGGGTAATTTCTTAATTAATTTCAATTTATTAAAAAATAAATAGAAAGCATTACTTAGACTCAATTCAACTAACATGGTGTAACCTGTATAATTAGAACTTGTTGCAATAAAAACATAAACAATCACATTTATAACAAAGTGAAGTTCAATTCTAAATAAACTAGTCAAGCAGAATCTGCCTTCATTCGCTCACTATAGTCTCTGCATCGTCATCCATTTTAAAATAAATATGGTTAAATTTACATTATTTTCATTGAAACATGTAATTTCATAAAGCTTTGTTGTAGCTTAACAATAAAACAAACAAATATGAGGTTACATTACATTTGAAATCACAATCTCTAAACCATTTGCAGAAGGCATGGCGAGCTAAATCAAAGGTTACCATGGGCCAACTTTGGTCCCCAGGCACTAGTTTGGGCATCTCTGATCTACAAAATGGCAACTGAGCCTTGGAAGCATTGATTCACAAGGCATTTGAAATTACCTTCATTGGTACAACTCAAAATTGACAGCTTTGCAGGTTATAACTAATGGCAAATGTTTGTACAAACATTGACCTCTGTATACCAGGAAATGTATTGAAATTTGCCATCATGCTCATGCATCAAATTCAGTTTATTTAGTAAAATTGAATGTACTTTAAAAGAAATGCATTACACATTAATATCATCACACTTTTTGCTTTAGTATAAAATGTGACCCTGGACCACAGAACCGCTCATGTACATTCCTTTATTTATTCATTTATTTATTTATTTAATTGTAATTATATTTATACATCATCTGAAAGCTAAATAAAAAAGCTATACATTTATGTATAATTTGTTATAATGAGCCAATATCTGGCTGAAATAATACTATTTAGAAAATCTGGAATCTGAGGTTTTAGAAAAATCTAAAAATTATAAAAAGTACTATAAAGGTGTCTATATCAAGTGCTTAGTATTTTACTAATCAAAATATCTTAATTGATCATGGTGTTTATTTAACATTCTTATCATGTTTGGCATTAAAGAAAAATCACTTTATAGTAATTTATATTTGTTTCTCAGTAGAAAAGCTCATATAACAATATAATGGTGAATCAATCATATTTTGGGACTGAACTATCCATTTCAAAGCAGAAGTCTGCGAGCTTCATGCAGGTGATCGCTGTAGTTTGGTAAAACCGTTGCAATCTGATGGGTCTAAGCCAAACTCAGCTTCTGTCTCAAATAGAGTGTAAATGTTTTAGCTCAATTCTGCTCCCGGAGATCCGGCTTCCTGCAGAGTTTAGCTTCACTTCTAACAAACATCTAAACCAGTTAATAATGGTTTTTCAGCTCATTCGCAAATTGCAAGCAGGTGCGTTGAAACCAAATCCTGCGGGAAAGTAAATCATCGCTGCAGTGGAAGCTTCAATTATACAAAAGCCAAATACGGGTGGAAACATCAGCATGGAAACCGGTGAGTCCTCAAGCCATGGTCTAAACAACATATCCATACATTACATACCCATCACTCCCATGACAGCATAATATAAATAAAAAAATGGCCCACAGATGCCTCCGCAAGCAGCCGATGCACAGAACCAATTAGTGTGACAGATACTGAAACGAAACGTCAGAGATGTCATCTGCAGGTTAATGCATTTCCAGAGATTATATCTAATATCAGATATTGTATTTTCTTTTTAACTGATTATTGTATTATGCCATTGCTTCCAATTTAAGGGTTAAGAAAGTGTAGTATTGTTCCAGCAATAAATAAAGTCATTATTTACTAAATAAATTACCTATTTTTTGTTTATATTTTCATCTTAATTATTTGGTTTCTTATTTTTTGTCTTATTCTTAAATGTAATTTTTTTTTTTATTATTTTAAAACTTACATGAAGACGCATTACTCATAAAAAAGTGATGTGTAACTAAATAAAGGCAAGGCAAGTTTATTTAAATAGCACATTTCATACACAATGGTAATATAAAGTCCAGTGGGGGCACAGCAACTGAAGGCGGATTCACCCAGCTTTGAATGAACTCTTGAAATTCCTAATTTACTTGATCCTTAAGATCTGAGTGATCTGTTAGTTTTGTATTCAGTGAGCATATCTGTAATGTATTAAAGTCCTAGGCCATTTATTGCTTTATAGACAAGTAGTAATACTTTAAAATCTATTCTGAATGTAACTGGAAGCCAGTCCAAAGACCTGAGGGGAGGTGTGATGTGCTCAGATTTTCTGTTTCTGGTCAGAATCCTGTCAGCAGCGTTCTGGATGAGCTGCAACTGTCTTACTGTCTTTTTGGGAAGGCCAGTGAGAAGTCCATTACAGTAATCCGCCCTGCTGCTGATAAAAGCATGATCGTGTGTCTTTAAGTCCTCACTGGGAACAGAGCATCTAATTATTGGAATGTTTTTGTGAATGAATGAATAAATGATTGAATAGACAAATGAACAAACTACCAAACAGAACAGAAAGGGCTGCGATTGGCTCTAACGCTCTGGCACTGTTCACCAATGAGTGACACTGATAAAAGGCAGCAGCGACCACAGCAGATCCATGATAGACGCAGAGGAGAAAACTCATTCTGCAGACACACTTGTGTCTGGATCCCCAATTAACGTTGTAACAGAAGCGAGGAGAGAAAACATGTGCAGAGATTCTGCGTTTTTAAGTAGTTGGAGCCTTTTAATCACTTGCACTCGCCTCCCTCGCCATAGTAAACTACCGCAATGTATCGTAAATGAGATAAATGACGTCAGAATGTAATAACCAATTACGATCTATTACTGAACCTACTGTATACTAAATTGTCTGCATCGCGGTGCACCAAAGAAACAATTAATTTTGACACCCCTATAAAAAATGCTGGGTTTCACACAATTCTTTCATCTTGTCCCAACACAAATCTAATAAATTAACTGCTTTCACAAATTTAAGTGGATTAAAAATAAAACAATTAAGTCGTCCAAAAAAACTCCAGAAGTGTAATGTTTCAGCTGATTTTAGATAAGTAATTTGAACAAGCAAGACAAATAAATTTTATAGTTTACAAAAAATTAACTGTTATGTAGATTATTAATAAATCATTAATAATAAATGTAAATTATGAATGAAAAATATTCAGTTGAGTATAAATAAAGAAAAAAACTGTAAAAAAATAAAATAATAACTTTTTTAAAATACAACCAAATAAAAATATTTTCTAAAATCTTAGGTAAAAATTTTAACAACAATCAGAAAGACCGTCAATCAACTGAAATTCATATAAAATGTTGAATAAAGAAAAAAATGATAAAATATATAATAAAATAAAATCCTAACTTCTAAAATACCAACACTGACATGCAAACTCTTTATGTAATGGGAGACTAAAAAACATGTTAATACAAGCATAAAAGTGTGGGTTTCGTGATATCACACACCTGCTAATGAACAAATACAAGCTAACAGCCCTGACTAAGATTTAAAGTAAAACAATGACAAAAGTGTATGGCAAATATCACATGCTGAGTCAGAGGCCTTTGTACACTCATATTCTTCACACAAAACATTCAAAATCCACCCACTGCAACAAGCAAACAGACTCAGTTCCAAATTAATAACTGGGTGGATAAAACGGCACTTATTTAAATCAGCTCTCAAACCAAATAATCTCTAGAGCGATTACCTTACAGCTGAGAACTGATTCAACAGAAATTAGGAGGGATAATGTGGTATACTGTGTGCTAAGGGCAAAGACTTTGGGACGAAAATGAGTTAAATCATGAATGTATTTGAGTAAACCCTTTCAAACTAGAGATGTATGATAGCAGACGGACAGTAATATGTGCCAATGGTTCACAATGACTCACTGGACTGGATCTGAGAGTGAACAAAGAAAAAGATAATGGGATGTCAGAGTCAGCCAATGAAGTGTCTTCCGATACCAAAGGAATAAAAAAAAGTGTCATTAACTCGGTTAGCACGTGGAAGGAATGGTGTTTGAGACTGTACACGTGACCTTCAATGTTCTCAAGAAAAGACATTGGTCCAGCTTCACAATATATTAAATATCTTTCCTTTTAAATGCATGTTTACCGTTGTTTAACATACAGTATGATGCCTTGGACCAAATCAAGTGTTTTTTTTAAACTGAGATTTATAGTACAACACAAGAAAGCTAAGCATATAAGCCTTCCATTGATTTTGTTTGGCAAATTCAAATTTCATTGAAAAATAAAACAAATCAAAAGGCTACATCTACACTAATCTGAATACATTTTGAAAAGAGTGTCTTCATCTAAAAAAACGCTTCAAGTCCACACTATCATTTTCAATTCTTTCTGTCATCCACTATGGGGCTGCACAATATATTGTTTCACCATTGATCACAATGTGTGCATCCGCAATAGATATGCAATGTTGAGTCTGAATTATAGTTAACTAGGAGCTACAGAATTGTAGTTAATTACTGTATTTATACAGAATTTATATGATTTAAATAAATAAATAAATAAGTGAAATTTTTTTTTTACTTATCTCACTGGCAGATTATTTTGCCTATTTTAAGAAAAAGCTCTTAATTTTGATTTAAGTTTATTTCTGAAGTTAAAAACTAAACAATATTTTACTTGACTTGGCAAAATGTTGAAACTGTTGTCAGCTTCCACTGCTGAACATTATCTCCCAGTAAATGTTCTGTGTCCTTTAAAGAGAGGCAATATGAAGCACATAGAAACTGATATTAATCTTTAATAAAGCTGTCAAAATGGACAACATTCAAAACATCAGCTTTACAATGTCATCCACCATTAGGGTTGTAACAATATACCGGTATGACGGTTTACCACGATTTGAACGTGCACGATTATCATACCATGAACAATTGCATATCAACGGTTTTAACCCTTAAAGACCGAGACAGCCGCCCGCGGCTAAAAATAAGTATTGCTCTTAAATGTTTAATAACTTTTGATCCACTGATCCGATTCATAGAATTCAAAGATTGGCATAAAGAAGAGAATCTCAGCTTTCCAGTGATGTATCACATAACATTCGCGGACTTTCAGAGGCTCCGGAATCAGTGCGGTTACGTCATCAACATTTGACAACGCTGATTTGACAAAGAAACGCTCGTCACTGTGTCTCCGGACAAATCAGACATGATACATTGATGCATTGTCCCTCCTCCATGCCCAGATTGGTTCAAACTCGCTATATCACAACCAATAAGCATAGGTTTCGCTTTTGTTTGTGGACCAAGCTTTTTGAACAACACGGAATGAGAGATACATACATTTATGCGCGGCTAAATAAAACGCAAAACAAAAAAGTTTTGCATGAAATAATTCTCATACTAAGTACTTTTGCATGCACAGCAGCACAGAAACATGACAAAACAGTGACACAGCAAAGACGAACTGCTGCTCTTGCTGTTTTCAAAAGACGCAAATGAAGATGCAGCTGTTTGTCTGCATTGCATACAACCATATCCAAATCCATGCTGGCACATAGAACCTAAGGATGTTCCATATTGAATCTAGTTTCGTTATGTAACTATTTATAGTATAGTAAATATTTATATCTATTTTTTACTGAGGATTTGCACCATGTTTATTTGGACTTTATTTGGACTTTGACACATTATTTATTATTTTCTTATTTTTTTATTTGTTCATTGTAAGTGGTGTTGTTTATAGTAACTAAAAATATATTATTTGGAAAAAGTCAAATTTGCTTCACTGTTCTATTATTTTGTAACATTTGTAACATACCGTATACCGCGAAACCGTCAAACCGTGGTATTGTTTTAGACGATTATCATACCGTGAAAAATTCATACCGTTACAACCCTATCCACCATGTTAGCAGAATTGGTCACAAGACTGCGTCACATGAAGGAAATGCATTACCATTTTCGAAAGCATCTGTTGTTTTACAGTCCACACTGCAACAAGAAAACGGCACTTTCAAGGTAATGTACTCTAGACAGTGGTTCCAAAAAGACATGCCTTTGTTTCCAAATAAAAAGCTGTCACAGTGTGCACGGAAGACCAAAATGCAGAGAAAAAATATGCATTTTTAAATAAGAACATATTAGTGTGGACATGGAAAAAGATTGAGTTTCAATTTATTTATAGTAGCAAATTGACTAAATATCTTTATGTAACTGGATCTTTACTTATTATTTTAACATTTTAAAAAATAAAAATAAAAACTAGATAATTTTGACAAAATAACTTATTTTTGCTATTGCTAAAAAAATATATACCCGCAAAAAAAATAAGATGGGTTTTGTGGTCCAGGGTCACATATTTTAAATTTTTAATTATTTCTGTATTGGTAAAGCAATATTCTTAGCAGACACTGTTTCAGTCTTTATTTACTCTTCAGTGAATTCATCAATGGATGAATGGATGGATGGATGGATGGATGGATGGATGGATGGATGGATGGATGGATGGATGGATGGATGGATGGATGGATGGATGGATGGATGGATGAATGGATGAATGGATGGATGGATGGATGGATGGATGGATGGATGGATGGATGGATGGATGGATAGATGATTGGATGTATAGACAGACAGACAGATAGATAGATAGATAGATAGATAGATAGATAGATAGATAGATAGATAGATAGATAGATAGATAGATAGATAGATAGATAGATAGATAGATAGATAGATAGATAGATAGATAGATAGATAGATAGATAGATAGATAGATAGATAGAGATAGATAAAAAGAACGAATTATCATCTCACTGGTCTAACAAACAAACAGCATCCTATTTGGAATATTCTCAATGTCTTTTTGATTTCTACAATTTGTGGAGTTCAGATGACACCAATAATACACCGGTAGGGTAAACCACCCATGCCGAACAAGGTTAACATTCATACAACACCATGGAAACGTGTGGCCGTGTAGGAAGCTGTCCTTGAATCTTGAAATGGCAAAACAATTATTAAATAAAAATTCTTGAAAGTGTCCTTGTGTACATCATTTTCCACGCGCGCGCACACACACACACACTCACACACATTATTAAATAAATCAAACTGGCATAAAAAGGGTGGAAAGTTCTGCTGTGTTTTCTATAGAACTCATTTTATCAGGAATAAAGTGCCATCTCAGAAGTGATCTATGAATGTAGGCAAGCTTTTCAAAATGCTAGCTTTTCGAATGGAAAACAGGCCAAGGCCCTAAGGACTCTCCCCTTGAGGATATCAGCTCAGCTCAATCCCTAGGGCCCAAATCCTTTATTTTCTTCTCATTTTCAGAGCATACAAGGGAGGAATTCAGACTTATGACAGCAATAAAGGCAAAAGCGCTAAATCAATTTGTGGACGTCGATGCTCAAAACATTAGATGAAAACCTAAAATGAATTTTTCACTCATTTCAGTTTGCTTTAAACCAGTTTTGGGACACTAACGTAAATCTAAAGTTCTCACACACTTAATACAGTTAGCCAAGGAATGTCTGCAAGCAATTCCAAGAGATTTGTCCTGGCATTTACACATAGAGTATAATAAAATGCGCTGTATTTACCGTGTCCGTAAGTTTGTGGGACTGGGTTGCCCATCGTAGACTGAAAGGATGTCAAAGTCCTCCTCTAAGGCAAAGCCTTGAAATACCAACTGTATCCGGTTGTGTTCCTGTGCCACAATCACCCATGTGCAGTTGGCGTAGTTGGGATATCCATACGGGTATCCGGGGCTTTCTATTGTCCCATTTGGACTGTGTAGCGTGTGACTGCAGTTTTGAGCTGTGGAGAGGAGAAAAAGAGAATAATTTATTATAGCAGGAAAGAAAATCTTTGAGTTAATGCTGTGTTCAAATGACAAACCCGTTATAAAACATTTAAAATCCATGCTTTTATCACACTGAAAGATTTAAGTGGTAAGCTCGCCCAAAAATGAAAATGCATAGCTAATTTATTCACCCTCAGGCAATCCAAGATGTAAGTGCATTGTTTCTTCAATATAACATTAAATATTTTTTTGTTGAAAGTGTGGTTCTTGGTGACTCATAATATGCAAGTCAATGGCAACCAGCACTTTAAAAGTCAAATAAACATTATGGCTAAATATATATGCATGGTCCCTGTTATACACCAAAGTCATAAAGGGACAGTTCACCCAAAACTCATCAATCATTTACTCTTTAATCTATAGTGTCAGTAATTGGTACTCTACACATTCACAGCACAAAACACAATTTCATCAGCTTTACTATAAAAAAAGTTTAATCTTATTAAACGTCAATGGCCTTAATGAGTAAAGCTGCCCAATTAATTGAAAAAAGATCATGATCTCGATTCGACCCCCCACACAATCTTAATCCAGCATTTCTATGATACAGCCCATTATATTTTCAAGTTCAGGAGAGAACCAAAAAGGCAGTTCCACAAATCACCCATGAGCTGACCATGAGCTGTTTGTTTACCACAGAGAGCATGCGAACAACCTCAAAAGATGTTTACTTTAGCGAACAGAATCAGCATCGGCTGTGAATAGCAGGTAGTGAAGTTGTAAATAACTTTCACTGTGTTGCACTGAGCGATCGTTTGGGAGCCACACGGGAAGAATTATTTGCATGTGTTTTTTGGGGGTTTTTTTCTCAAGTGATGGCAGCCATGACGTAAGCGCGCTCGGCAGTGAAGGTAAAACCAAAAGCACACGCATCGATTAATGATGATAAGGTATTTAAAAGTTATGATTATGACAAGCATTTAATGTGTTTTTCTTTCTTTCATACCAAACACAGAATGTTGGACCCAAGAATAAGTGTTTAACAGTGTTAGTATAATTACTCTAGCCTATATAAGATAGAATAAAATGCATGAGGGAATCTGGTAATGATGAATGTCTCATTTTACCAGTGAAAAAATGTTGTCAATGACAGATTGCAAGCATATGTCTTAAACATAATAATTCAACTTCAGAATTATGAATAATAACATTCTTTACTGTGCATTAACAACCAGAACAAATTTAAAGTCGTTCGAAGATACAAAATGTAACATTTTAACCAGCAGTAGACCTACACACATAGGCCTAATATTATTAGTGGTGTTTTCTATATGTTTGGGAAATAGCAATAATAATAATAGCATACTCAAATTAACCTTTATTTTACATCTACAGAATAGTGAGAAAATTGTGATCTTGATTTTAAGCAAAAAAATAAAAAATAAAAATAAAAATAAAAAACACCTGATTCTAGCCAGAATCATACAGCCCTATTTGTTGGACATTAAAAAGACATTTGTATGAGTGAACTATCACTTTAAGGTCATTGTACTGTATATTGGCTATGTTTCCATCCAAAATTGCGAATGAACTTCATGCACAAAACTGGATTATTGCATAACTCGCCAACGAGTCAAAGCGAACAAAATCGTCACTTCCTGATTAGCTAACGGCAAATTTTAACAGTAAAAACTGAATTTGCTGCAGTAGAAGCTGCATCATCCTTCATCTAATAAATGACTGCTCCTCAGAAGGCAATCCTGACACGCAGTTAACGCACGGTGGCGTTTGAAGGTGTCAGACATATAGCACAAACACTCTTGATTCTGGAAGTCATTAATAATATAATAACACTAATACTTAAACGGTAAAGCGTTTTAGAATGACCAAAACAACAGTTCAGATGGTTTACAGAGTGCTCAGCCTGATGGTTTGTCCATTTACACACACTTTCATCATCACATAATCTCTTATCACAAAATCACATGACCTTTTTTTAATACACATACTGAAATTTTTCCGTTAAAAGTGTTTCCATCGCAGTTTATGCGTATCTTTTCTTATCAAATAAAAAGTTTATCCTACTCAGTTATGCACATACGTTTCCATTCATTGCATTTTCATCAGCCGTTTTTCATGCGCATATGCAAATTGTGCATAAAAATAGGTGGATGGAAACATAGCTAGTGTGATGTGAATATTGCAGATGCACACATTGCAATATTAATGCTGAAAGATATATAGTACAGGCCTATTATTTACAACATTATTATTACCTTTAATCCAGCAGATTTTATTCCAGAATTGTCAGCTACTCTACACATCATTAATATTCTACTGAAGAAAAAAGTCATCTTTAATTGAGTGTGACATTCAAAGAAAACGTTTATTTATCTTTTTAAGGTGATTATATATATATATACAGTGTACACACAGGAAATGTGAATTTCAAAATTATTTATTAGTAACAATGTGTGCAAACAATGCTTTGCGATTTACAGCCTTCTGACGTGATGAATATGTTCATATGCCAGTTTGGTTTGTGCTTTCAAAGGATTCATTTGCATAAATTAATATGTTGTTTGAGTTGACAGGGCATTTAATCATTAGTACAATAAAAGCCTTCCATATTAAACCCTTATAATATCCATGTAATTATGTAAGTGTGTACTCGTGGTGAATATAAATAGGACAAGCTAAAATTCCTGTAATATTTATCTATTTTTACCCATAAAGCGGTAATATTCAATTTCAAGGGCCAATTAAATTAACATACGAGCTAGTGTGTGAATACTGCCCTTGCTATTTCCACCACTTTCTCTGTGGTCAAAAAGATGTTTCCACGGCAACTCTGCAAAGCAACAGAAAGAAAAAAAAATTGATGCCACCCTTGGTTATTAATTTGACTAATTTTAATAACTCCATATCGCCTGCAGCTCAGACTGCACTCCTCAGCATTAATTGCATTTCTCTTTTGCATACTTGTCAACGACCTCTTATAAAATATTGCACTCGATCTGAAATTTTAATAACTGTGTGTGGCTCCATCCATCAGTGAAAAGGCTGGCCTAAATTATAAGTTCTGGACAGGTCCATAGCCCCACTTTTAATTAATTGTCCCTTCTTTCTTTAATAATCGGTAATGTTCTCAGATTTCCTCTTTTTTAATCCTATGCACTCCAGGAAACGTATACCTGCTACAGTCATACAGGACCTGACAGCATGGCCCAACTTCTCTCTGAAGTTCATCATTTTAATAGGAGACTTAAATCAATGTTCAAAAGAAATCGTGGCCTGTAAGGTTTTGCAACATTGTTTAGTTTATATAGTTTAATTCGAATATTAAGCTCATACAGTACAAACAACTGCTTGAAATAATTTTCAATAAATAAGGAAAATGATAAATTTAGGCTGAAATTATCAGGCAAACTTGCTTGTGTTAAAAATAGAGGATTTGAATTTAATATTCTTCAAAATTACTAATGAGTATTAAGCTGATTTGTAATAATACAGAATTTATGAATTTTAAAAAATGTTTAAAATTAAAATTTTAAAATTAATTTTAATTTTAATATAAGCCAAACGGCACTTTTCTTTTTCTTAAATTCTTAAATTAAATTATACATTCTGTTCAAACTTTTTTTCCCCTCGTTTATTAAAAGGATCTATTGGCAAAAAAGAGGCCAATAGATTAGAATAATTTACCTGCTAACATTCAATCTATTGCATCATTTCAGGTGTTTAAGCAAGCATTGCTGTCATATTTTACTTTAGACTGTACTTGTTTCTGTAAAACTTTATTTTGATGGTCCCTATTGCACATTTTGTTGACTAAAAGTTGCATTGCAAGTTTATTCTCATTTGAGTATTAGTAGACTGTCTGCTTAATATCTGCTGATACTGCTCCTTCAACAGACTTTTAACTAGAAAAATTTTGCAAGTACATATTAACTTACACTAATCCCAACCCCAACCTAACAGTCTAGCTATAATCTAATAAGAATTAGTTGGCATGTAGATGCAATGTAACTTAAATTCATCAAAATAAAGTGATACCCTTGTTTCTCTTAAGGATGTTGTTGTTTTTGTGGTGATTTGACTTACTGATCTGTAAATTGTGTGTGTGTGTGTGTGTGTGTGTGTGTGTGTGTGTGTGTGTGTGTGTGTGTGTGTGTGTGTGTGTGTGTGTGTGTGTGTGTGTGTGAGAGTGTGTGTGTGTGTGTGTGTGTGTTTTCCACATATAAACATTCATGAATAATGAATAACAAATAAACATAAATAACAAATAAACATTTATTTAAATTTTTAACTCAAATTCAAACTGTCAAAAAGATAAAAATTTTTCAAATTTGTCTATGAACTAACGAACAAACAACAAACGAATAAACAAACAAATTATACAGCATTTTTAATATTGGCCAAATGTCCTATCGATACTACCCTCTGTAATATTTAAGAAATCATTAAATGCACTCACGCAAACAGCAACACTACTGAAACAAAACAAGAAACCACAACAAATCTAATGCAAGCTAGGGCTGCACAATATATCATTTCAGCATTGATATTGCCATATGTGAATCAGCAATAGTCACATTGCGGGATCAGCAATGTCAAAGTTTCAGCACCACAGTTCAGTACATGTGATTTGTGAGATTATCGCAAAGTTTAACCATAACATAGAGTAATTTTTTCATTTGGATATGTTTTTTAAGACTGTGTAAGACTTAAGCAAACGTAAACCAAGAGCTTAAAAAGGTAAACAAAAAACTCCATTCATTCATTCATTCATTCATTCATTCATTCATTCATTTCCCTTCGGCTTAGTCTTTTTATTTATCAGGGGTCACCACAGCAGAATAAACCACCAACTATTCCAGCATGTTTTACACAGCGGATGCTCTTCCAGCCGCAACCCATAACTGGGAAACACCCATACACACTCTTATTCACACACACTCATACACTGCTGCCAATTTTAGTTCATCCTATTCACTTAATTGCATGTCGTTAAATATGGGGGAAACCGGAGCACCCTAAGGAAACCCACACGAAGGGGGAAAACATGCAAACTCCACACAGAAATGGCAATTGTTCCAGCCGGAACTGGAACCAGCAATCTTCTTGCTGTGAGGCGACTATGCTAACCACTGAGCCGCCTAAACAAAAAAAATTGTGTTTAATTATTTATACAATGAAGACTGTAAACTATACGGTGCTATTTTATATATTGTCATTGGACTTCTTTACCTCAATACTGTTGGATTCCACACAAAACCATACAATTAATTAGTATCTGTTCAATCGTATTGTATTTTATGCAAATATTCCACTACAAAATAATCCCATTCAATGTAAAATGATGAATTCTTTTTGTGAAATTATATTTATATTGCAATATATGTCTCGCAGACAAACTAAACAACACAATGTCAGTTTTTGTCCAATATCATGTAGTCCTAACGGATACTAATCTTACAGTTTATCAATTTTTTCATTGTTAAATGAATCTGAATATCTGTGATGTTGTTAGGTGACTAAAACATCATTAGAATTGCATAATTAGAGGACATCTGATATTACTAGGGCCCATATTCCATGAAAACAAACCCAACATGTCCACAAAACAAACGCAAACCCAACACATCTGCTTATATCACGTTATCATCCCAGAATGGAGATTACACAGAGATTAATGAAAAACCAAGCTTGATCAGAATGTCACATATGCACAATTAATTAAAGCATTTATCCAAAGCAAACCCACGGCAAAGCTCTTAATGCAAATATCCTATATGCTTAACATGGATCGTGATTATGCACGAAAAATGAAACTCACTTCCTTATTCGGTATGCATAACCTGTGAAGGCTGTTTTTATTGGGTAACTTGTGTAGAACTGGGATTTGGATCTCTTAAGGCAGAAAGCACTGCCTACCACCATGGAATTTTAATAAATAAGTGAAAATACATTTGAGAAAGGAAAAACCTGAGGTGATTTTTCAAACTAAGGTTTCCTGCACACAACTGAAAAACAGTTCAGTGCCATTCAGGTAATTTGCCTTTGGCTAGTGTCCATATTCAGTATTTTAAGCTTTGTTTTTTTAATGATAATGCAACAGACTGTTTAGGATTTGGAGGACAGCTCTCCCTGTGTTCAGAAGGCACGGTGTGTGTGATAAAAGACACACAATATTTAGGCTAGAAAGCATAGGAAAATAAGAAGCTAAGTAGAAAAGGCTGGGATTCATTTGGGAGCTGAGATGTTTGTGGATCTTTAAGATTCATCTCAAGCTTGTTTACTTGACTCAAATTCGAACCACACCGCATTAGCATAAAGCTTGAAATGGTTTACTTGTTTCGAAAAGCTAGAAAGCGTGGTAGGAAACAATACATCATTTTTTTTTGTACTCAATCCCACGGGAAGGTTTGTGTGAGGTTGTGCCAGTATGAACCATTGCGAAAAAGCACTTGACCTCTGGATACAGACTCTTTTATGGCTCTGTGGGGTTTTACGGCTTCAAGTCTTTTCTGTGAAGCACTACAATATTAAGAATGAAACTCAGGTCATTTCTGACCACTGAGAGCAATGCAGGGGGGAAAAAAATGAAGCGATTCCTTCAGCCATGAAATATCGAGACTCTCCGTTCAACAAGAAACAAGAACAAAATGTAGACAAGAGTCACCACACTGCTTTTCAATTGAAAGGGACATATATAATAGGCCTATATATATATATATATATATATATATATATATATATATATATATATATATATATATATATATATATATATATATAAATATATATATATATATATATATACACACACACACATTTCTTTTTACTCACCATCAATCCATTTAAGTATTGCTCAGATCGATCATTTCACATCATAAAAACCTGAGTGTATCATGAGGATTTGAAGTGCCCAGTTTTATAAATCACAGCATCAAACACTTGAAGACTTATTAGGTGATTTATTTGAACATATATACTCCATGTTACACTGGACTATAACACGTCCAAGGTATTGAATGAAAATGTCAGGTCTTTTGTTTAACACTTTACAATAAGGCTCTTTTTCTTAAAAACAGTTATTTAAACTGAACTGGTCATGAAAACACTTGTAAAGCATAAAGGTATTCATTTGAGGTGATGTTAATATGATAGTTGATTTTTAATAATTTATTAGCATTCTAAGTTGTGACTGTTTTATATGCTGATAACTTTAGCACAAATGACTAAAAGTTTAGATGTATTTTTAACTAGCATTGACATAAATTCCGTCACAAACATAAGTCTATTTCACTGTTTAAGTTAAAACATTAATTTAAAGAATTAGGACTGATTTCAAGACATAAAAAAGATATTCTGCTGGGGAAAAAAACAATCACCTTAAGTTGCATCTGAGAGTTAGCAAATTTTTTATTGAACTATCCCAATTAACTATAGTTCAGGAGAGACAGATGTGAATATAAAAAGGGACACGTTTGTCATTTTTTTTTCTTTTTGTCCTTCTAATAGTATCAGCACTTACAAGGTTTTTTTTAACAATTGCCTACTATCTCTTAGTACAGGGGTGTCCAAAATCTGTCCTGGAGGGCATATTTTAGTTCCAACAGTAACGTTAACGTTAATTAAACACACGTGAACCAGCTAATCAAGCTCTTTCTAGACCGGTCCTCCATGAACGAGTTTGGACAACCCTAGTATCTGGGGTTCACGAACACAGTATGACACAATAATTCTTACCACGACCGCCCACGCTAACTATCACACTATTGGTAGCTCAACGGCTTAAAACAACTCGATGCTGAACTATATTAGCTCAATAAACAATTTACTAGAAGTTGTCTCTTACATTTCTTTCTTTAAATATGCTCCTTCAAATATAATTCCACAGGATCAAATTCACCTCCGATGTTGAATGGATAAGCGTTCCTGAATCAATCGTGAATGATTCGTGAATGAATCGATTCGAATGAGCCATGATTCACTCAAGTGATTTGGTGATTCATTAAAAGTAAATGAATGACTATTTTGGAATCAGTTTAGTAAATGATTCAATTACTGATACACAAAGTAAATCGATTCCTTTCAGAATGAATCAGTAGTTTGTTCAGTTACTTGTCGCCATCTATGGCAGTAATAGTTACTACAATATATATTTCAGTTAGCCTAAAGTGCTGATATTTTTGATTGTAATATTCTACTTTTCTGCTTACAGTGCAATTACTGGTCATATAAGCCAAAACTATAATAAAGGGCAGAATATTTATAACCATAAGTTTGTGTTTGCATTCACAACACAATATCTTCAGTCCAGAACAAAGGCTTTAGAGCAGGGGTGATCAATCCTATTCCTGGAGAGCTACCTACCTGCAGATTTCAGTTGCTACCCATATCAAACACACCTGAACCAATTAATTAGGACCTGAACACCACTTGATAATTACAGGCAGGTGTGTTTGATATGGGTAGCAACTGAAATCTGCAGAAAGGTAGCTCTACAGGAACAGGATTGAGCACCCCTGCTTTAGAGCATGGCCTACACTGTAGAACCCAAAAAGATAAGGTAAATCAAATCGTTTGATGAAACAGAGTGCAAAAAACATTTAAGTTCAAAAACTAACCCTAAAGAGTACTTTAAAGCAATTTGAGCACAGTAAAATCCAATAAATGACGAGAACTCAAACCAACTGAGTACAGTAAAACTCAATAGGTAATAATGAGTTATTTAATTAACTAATTTCCTTCAACGCTGAGTTCAAAACTCTTTTCAAATGAGTAGAATTAACTTTGAGTCAATTTTGAGTTGACTACACTCATTTCATTTGATAAAGTTGACTGTTGGGTTTTACTGTGTATATTAAGAAAATTGTGTTCTTGTTAATTTTCTTTATATTTCTTGCGCAACATAACTAGATAAGAAAGATTGTGAATCAAGATTATGAATTATTATTATTATTATTATTAACATTTGAATACTGTAAGTGCTTGCAACTTAAAACATGTCAATAGAAAATAGCGTTAATTATTTTGTATAGACAAGGCACTGCTAGTTTACACTGCAAGAAACTAAATAAAACAATAAACACCATAAAGCAATGAATACTTTAAAATAATTTCAATGTTAAGTTAACGTTCATTTATAAACTGTTTAAAAAACAGCAAGTGTTTACCAAAGTGCTGTACAGGCATTTCTGTGTGGAGTTTGCATGTTCTCCCTGTGTTGGCGTGGGTTTCCTCCGGGTGCTCCAGTTTACCCCACAAGTCCAAAGACATGTGCTATAGGTGAATTGAATAAGCTAAAATGGCCGTAGTGAATGTAAGTAAAAGAGTGTGCATGGGTGTTTCCCAGTGATGGGTTGCAGCTGTTAGGGCATCCGCTGTGTAAAACGTATGCTGGATAAATTGGCGGTTCATTCCTCTGTGGCAACCCCTGATTAATAAAGGGATTAAGCCAAAAAGAAAATGAGTTAATTCAAATTATTATTACAAAATTATTTTCTTAACAAAAAAAATTGATCATGTTTAGACAATGTATTAATTTATTAGTAGTATTAGTATTAGTTTCTTTCTTTGAGCAGATTTACTAATCCATTAAGTAAGTTACATGTGAATTGAGATTAATTACATGAATGCAGCCTCGCGTTCATTTCCAGTAGGCAAAAATGTTCATAGCACCTACTGTAAACACTTTACTGAGTCTCACACACTCACCACATCATCTCTCTCTCTGGTTATTTCAGCATACATTCTGAGCTCACTGCGTTATCAGTCCTGTATCAGGGCCTTTTTGCATCTGTTTAATGTTTCCCAGCATATTAGTGTGGTGAAATGAAAAAGGAGCGAACGCTTTGACCTTGTTTAGCATGACTGCAGAGACCACCTCCAGAGTCAACCAATGTTTGTTTTGCCTCCGCTGTTGTTTTGCTGCTACGGGGCTGCAGCGCCTCGGCATGACACTTTGATAAATCGATCTCTGCCGTACCGTACTACGCCAGGACAGCAATCCTTCAGAGTGCCCCGCAATCAGAGATCTTAAGAGGGAAGGGGAGTAGGAGAGGGGTGGGAGAAAGCTGGAGTAGCTGGACTGGACTTTCTTCATCGCTTTAACTGGAAGTCAACACACCATCACTGAAGTACAAGACCTAGAGAGTGGATTTCTGCCAGTTGTTTTATTAAGGCTGTCCCAACAATCACCTGTTATTGAGATTACAATCCCAGTATGATGCAACCACCCAGTTCTATAGATTCAATATATAGTCATATAACACATAAAACTTAATAGCTGGACAGACAGATGGATAGACGGATGGATGGATAGATGGACGGATGAATTAAACTACTCAAAATAATTAAATATTAGACGTTTCAGTCAAAATATTTGCACATTGTGCATGTTTCTTCTTTAATATTCTGTGTTGAATAATTTGTAAGACAATTCTTCTGTATGTGAGTAATGCTGTTTATGTAATATACACAGCAAGAAAAATGTATATTCTCAAAAATTATGAATATTAATAAATAGCAAACAAATTTTTACTTTGAACTAAAATATTAAATTCAAACACACAAAAGTAAACAATCAAATATTGAAAAATATTTTATGTATGTTAAAACTGATGATATGGATGATAGCCATGTGATGTTGTGCGAATAACAGTACTCGTACTGCCTCTTAACCCTTCACTCTTGTGTATTACTCTGCCCACATACAGAGACAAACAGAGCACACTCTACAGTCAGAAAATTGTTGTTGCTGTTGGACAACATTGGATTTAGTGAACATGGATTTAGTGCATTGGCCGTTATCAACCTGAGCACACCAAAAAAAGTGATGGTTGACGTTTTTCCACAAGATGGCGACAGAGACCGCATAATAAGTCCTTAGGTAAGAAAAACAGCTTTTTCCCAGTGTAAATTTCAAACTACAGCAAAACAAATCATTCTAAAACTGGTTGGTGATATTCCATCTCTCTCTTTTGTATTTTGTAGTTCTGTATTTATACCACAAAAACTGGTAGTGTGCTTTGCCCTGGCTTTTTCATGGGGTTAATTATTGTCATCCCCAGATTACAACAGAGAAATACAGGGAAATATCTGTAGACTAATGGCATTACACGCCGTTTAGCATTATAATCTTAAAATGTGAGCAAAAGTGACCCGTTTTGTCATCCCTTTAGATATTATGCTAGGGAATTATTCAAATACTAGCTCTAAATTTGACAATGGGGAAAAAGCAATGATTTCTGCTGTTCTGACGTCAGCTGCAGATGTGAATGAATGGCAGACGAAAGTAGTTCCTCTTACAAAAGGGTTTTTTAGACTCCGTGTTTGATTTTCTTTTTTTACACTTGATTATGCCGTCAAACTTGTATGCATGCAATATCACACTCGTAGAAAATTGCGATGTGGTTGTAGTTTACATTACATCTTGGCACTAAGGCACTCGGCCGCAATGCACACTACACCCCAGTGGCAAAATACAGCCACATCACATTGCTACAAGTGTGATATTGCTCATTTACTTGATTATATATATATATATATATATATATATATATATATATATATATATATATATATATATATATATATATATATATATATATATATATATATATATATATGTATATATATGTATATATATATATATATATATATATATATATATATATGTATATGTATATGTATGTGTGTGTGTGTGTGTGTGTGTGTGTGTATAGTATGACTATTTAAACAAATTAATGATTGACTGTTTATTAGAAATTAATTATGGTATTTATATCTGTATTTATAACATTGTTTTGAGCTATAGATTATTTCCTTTTCAGTTAGGATGGCTATGTTTGCAGAATGAATGAGGCAGGAAGGTTTTGACATTCACCGAGATTAACAAAGGATAACAGCAATCTGTCATTGGCAGTAAATTCTGGTTTCAGATATTATCCTATTAAGCTTCTGATAGGTATGAATAGGATAGGATCTGTTCTGTTGCCAAGGCACAGCTTTAGCCCGGAATCCGAGCACTGTATGTCTTTAATTACAAACACTGTTTGGCAAAAACATAAAATTCATAATGTCAAATATATTGATATGTCTGTCATCTTCACTCCATCAATACAATTAGATGACCCTAATGGTAGAATACCTCAAAACAACAACTCTAAAGTAGAAAAAAATTCTTAAAAATGTAATGTGAAGCATTTATGACTGTATTAAGTGGTGAAGTGTTAATTAATTGCATTTACATTTTTTTTTTTTGAGTAAGGTTACCAAGCAATGCCAGTCAGTGTGACTTACTTAATATTCATGAGTATAGCTTTAACCATTGAAGTATTCATAAATACTGGATTTGTCCTGAATTTTAGCTGTTCCTGTCTTCCTTCTTTTTCTTTTCATGGTTAATTGAGTGTAAAAAATGCATCCAAATCAGAGAGCCAAAATTAAAGCTCGTGAGGTTCTCTTGTTCCAGCATTTAGTGTTAAACATATGGCTTGGAATAAGAAAGCTGCATTTTTATAATGAAATGAAGGGATTCAGATTTAGTGAAGAGGAAAAATACATAAGGCAGCACAAGGTAAATAGCATTCATCCTGCTTACAGTATGATTACTGCTTGTTAGCATGTGCTTTGAAACGTGTTGCACATTGTGAGCTGGGCGGTACTAATTTCATCAGCCCACCTGTCTTGCTGCACCTGTGAAATGTATATATAAACAGTATTTGTGCTATGGAAAGCAGCAAACGCATCCAGGTGAAACCTCCCACTTCTGACAGAGTTAAAGTTAAAGCTAATGCCTCGCCAGCCATAGCAGATAATCTTTACAATCTCTGGAAATGCATTCCCTTTAGCTTTGCTGCCATAGCTCTGCTGTAAATTGGGCACCTAAGAGACAAATGGGTCTGACTCACCAGTTTTCATAAGCACTTCAAATCGATCATATTTCCTTTTTTCAAGGACCATTGGAAAATGCCATTAGGGCCCGAGTTCAGTTACACCATACCAACAAGGCAGATGTGAATGGGGATTTCAAATATGCCAACACAAGAGGAAAAACAACCTTCTTAGTCCCACAAATCTCTCTATGTACAAGCAGCTGCCTTCTAATGTGTCAAAGAATTGGCTCCGGGCTCCATCATATCTGCATTAGCCCAAGAATGCCCGCCATTACAATAGAAATCGGCAGCCTCAGCTTTCCTGGGTAAATCCATACATTAAGCTAATGTTTGTGTGATGTGATTGCAGAGACCATTAATAGAAAGGCAAATGTTGTGGAAAGAGGAGAAAATTGACTCTACTTTTAGAGAGGCGGCATCGCTGTTGTTTTCAGTGTGTCAACAGATGACAATCAACACAGCTGGAGTCAGTGTGCTACTGTTAGGTATATGATGATGTTTGCAATCTCTCTTAAGAGTCATATTTTACATTTTTACCAAGTTACCCATAAAGCTATCTTTCTGTGATGTTGTGGCTGCATAACAACATAAGCTACTATGAAAATGATCACCACAGATACTGATTATGTGCTTTATTCAACGTTAAATGTTACCAGTTTGAGTTAGAATTTTTTACATGAGAAGTACATTTTACCATTAGAAATACAGATTCTGTCATTTTGATCATTTTTAAAATGTTGTAATTTAATAACTTTGTTTCAAGAGTTTACACTTACCTGATGATTGATTATAAAGCTTGTTTGGCATGCTGTCTCGGGAGAGAGCCCTGACTCATAAGATCCTCAAGCCTGGGGCATATACTGGGGTTTGCAAGGCGAGAGGGGAGTTTGAGCTCAGGTAGATCTCGAGAACTCCCCTGCTGTAGTAACTAATGAACAGATAGTAATTGCTCTTAAGAGATAACTATTAACTAGGAGCTTGTCTATGGTGCCAATTTGGATTAGTCAATTAACTTAGGTTGCATGTTTTTTGATCGTGGTAGGAAACCGGAGAACCCGGGGGAATCCCAAGTGAGCATGAGGAAAACGTGTAAACCTGCACAGAAACGCCGGCTGGCTTGGTAAGAACTAGGCAATAGTGCTAACCACTGGCCCACCGTGCCACCCATCTAGGAATGGAGGAGGAGTAGGGGTGGAAGATGAAGATGGCTGTCATATGGAACTTAGGGTATTTATAGTGGCTTAGGAAATGTCTGATTGGTAAATCATAAACTGAATGATGCGGGGCCAGCTGCAAGCAATCATAAGCACGTGATTCTCACGAAATTATTTGATAAAAAAAATTCACTTAAATACACCCACAAATCTTCAGCATCTTGATTTTTCCATTTTTTTTTTTTTTTTACATTGTTATATCATTAAAATTACCAGTGTTGGGGGTAACACGTTATATGAAACTGGATGCAAAGCAATACACCTGCACCCCAGCTTTAGCTGTGATTGAAATCACTTCACATACTCTTATAAAAAAATATAATTAGACTAAACTAAAAAATAAGGTTATTGCTTTTATTGTTGAGGAGGTGCAGCCGCTGTCTAACTTTACTGTAGAAGCAATTAAGTTATGTTTTGTAATATAGTACAATTTTTTTCTCTTTTGGGAAACAATGTACACATTTGTTAAGGCCACGTGAAGCAATTTGTTCAATGTATAAAGCTCAAAGATTTATTTTAATTTGGGGATGTTTTTTTGTCATCTTACTGTTCATTTTGTTATTAAACAAATCTGTTTTTGCCTTAATATAAATTATTTCATGTTAGTACTTCTAGGCTGTCCTTATTTCAATGGACAGTGAATTTACTTAACTAATAACACAAAACATTCAAAAGTAACAAACACATAATATTACAAGCTTTCATTAATCTGTATATACAGCATGTATAGCTCTCTGCTCAGAAAGTTCTCAGAATATTATTTTATCCTACATCTTTTTAAAGGAAAATGAAGGTGTATGTTATATAAGGGGTTGTTAAATGCAGAGCTTCTGAAAGAGATAAAACCTCAGACAGGTAAGGAAAAGTGACGCAAAAGTAACTCAAAAGTAATATATAAAAAAAATAATAACTAAGTAACGCAATTAGTTACTTTTTTAGGGGAGTAACTCAATAATGTAATGAACTACTTTTTAAAAGTAACTTTACCCAACAATAAAAATTACAACCACAAAAGAGTTCTGAGTATTTAATCATTTAATTATTCATTTTCCTTCAGTTTAGCCCGTTTTATATCAGGGGTTACCACAGCAGAATGAACCACCAACTATTCCAGCAAATGTTTTATGCAGCAGATGCCTTTCCAGCCACAACCCAGTACTGGGAAAATGTATTTCTAGATGGAGTTACCATAGTGGTCAGAATGACCGAATGCATTTCAATGTCCATTAATATTTTGTTGCCTTAAAATGTGTGCCTCTGTTGCCTAGCAACTTCCTGCTAACAAAAACCTATTTTTTTTGGTAGCAAAAACATAACTTTCACAATTTATTACATATCTTTCAACACAACATATTCAGTGCCATGAAAAACCTTGGCTCTTCTGCTTAAACTAGTACACATTTACAAGCTGTGCTGGTAAAAATATCTTATATTTAGGATAATGCCCTCATAAAACAAGACATTCAAAGCTTCTATTGACATATTAAAGTTAAGATTTGATAGTCTGGATCATATGCTATGAAGTCAGAATGACTGTTATGGCCATTCAAGTTGCTATAGATTTCTGGTACTTTTGTCATAAATAAATTACCATACTGAAAGCGGCAGGTGATAGTTTACCTTAGCTCCTAAAAATAAAATAGCTAGCAAGCCATGTTTCATCTTTGGAATACATATTATGTGATTTTAATTAAAATCTGAACACTTTATCTTCCATAGACTCCTCCACAACTGTTCATCTCGTTCAGAAAAACACCAAAACTTTTACCAAAAATGCCTTTGTTAGTTTATCTAGAACATATTACACACTATAAGATTACCTTTCTGTGCACATAAAACAAAAATAACAACTTTATTCAACAGTTTCTTCTCCTCAGTGTCAGTATAGGGTGCATGTTCTTGGGGGCGCTCCACTCTTTATGCGTCTTGTGCTTGGTTACATTGTTGACGTGTATCATGAATATGCCTGTGCTTTGTTTCAAACAGAGAAAGTCACAAGCATTCAGGTACACAATAAAAAACAACGCTCATGCACACACGCCCTATTCTGACAATAAGGAGAAGAAACTGTTGAATAGAGTCATTATTTTAGTTTCATGTACAAACAAAAGCATTCTCCTCACTTTGTAATATACGGGTTCAACCACCGGAAGCATATTTGAATTGATTTTTAACCAGTTTGTTGGTTCATCATCACATCCCTAGCTAGAAGAGTTAAAATACCAATACACTATAGATTGCTTGTTGATCTGAGGAAATTCTACTTTTGAAACGAAAGATCAGTTCATACATTTTGCAAAAAAAAAAAAAAAAAAAAATCGAACTTATGACCTTGGCGTTGTGGGAGCCATGCAGTACTGTTTATGCTATATAACTCCATTAATGGGTTTGCAATAAATACAGTATGTGGAAGACTCATGAATATTTCATGAGCTCTTGCAGCACATTTGACAAGGTTTGAGGATAATCTTGCTTTCAGTGCTCTTAAAAGTAGCCTAAACCTCAGGTTTGGTAAATAAATATTCAGCATAATCTTTATTACCTCAGATTTTTGTTCACCCAATTTCTTGACGAGAAAAAAAATATGGGTTACAGAAAAAAAAAAAAAAAAAAACACTGGTCCAATGTGTAATCTTTAGACAGATTTCTTAAAAAAGAACAGCTTGTTATAGGGCGAATAAATATTACTTTACAAATTGTATTGTAAATAATTCATATGAACATTTGTATATTACTATTATAATATTAGTGAAATTAATTTTAAAACTGAATAAACATATATTTACCCACATTTACACATGTAAATATATAGACTCAATGATGACCTAAAAATGTTCGGAAATCTGCAGATTTCTGCGCGCGCAGATTCCGTGTGGGCCTACCTATAGCTAAAGTTAAGCATTATCTAACTGGATTAAAACTAGTACCAGTGTAATGTTATGTGCATGTCATCATGAAATTACAGATGTACGGTGGCCGAGAGAGCTTAACATGCTGCAATTTAAGAAAACGTGTGCAATTACAAAAAGACTGCAGCAAATTGAGAAAAAGATCTTCGTCCATTTGACAACACATATGCTGCAAATTGTCACAATGCAAACACTTTTTTAAACGCAAACAATTAATAAAATGCGCTGCATTTCATAACAACGCTAACATTTTACGAAAACGCGCTGCATTTTCTCACAACACATGAAGAACAGAACACAGCGCAATGTTTCAAGGGGACCCAAAAAACATGGCGGACACCGTTGTGCTGTGACTATTGCTAAGTGAAGTCGTAGGTGATCTTTGAAAGGAAAGTTTTTTGTGTGTTTATTTTAATATCCCAATTCCTGTGTCTGTAGTATTTTTTAACCTTTATAACCATAACCTAAATAGCTGGGTTCGTCACATTTTAGGGTCTCCTTGAAACATTTTAAAAATGTGTTTGCGTTGTGATGATTTGCTCTCAAACTGATGAAGATCTTTTTTTTTTTTTTATTTGCTGGCGTTTTTTGTAATGTAGAGGAGAATCCATGAAGTCAAGTTGTATGCAAAAACCCAGAAGCAAGCAAGCATTTTAGCAGTTCCGGTTCCCTCATCACAAAGTCAATGGGGTTTTTTTAAATATGGGATTTAGATTAAATCGCTTAAATAAGGTTCGTGGCTACCACAAAGTCAGGATACTTCCATGTTTTATTCTATGACAACAACAGTTAATCTCCATTCTTGATTTTTTAAATCGGTTACGCTTCTTTAAAAAGACGGTTGCTATCAAGTTGCTAAATGGGATTACAGGTGATATTGGAGACATTATACGTCATCGAGCTGATCTGGTCTGGAACACAGTTTCTTTGCATAGGACATTTGGATTTTCCCGTTATTTAGGTATTTTCATAAATAGTATTTTTTAGTTTGTAGCATTTTTCTAATTGATAATTCATATTGTGTGTAGATAATGCTAAAAGGTGTATTTTTATGTGAGGATTATCCAGTTAGACAAAACGTGCTAGTGTAATTAACTGTGTTTAAACACAGAGCTTATGATTTGCAATTTTTAAAAAGCCTATGGGAAAATCCTATAAGGATTTTATTGAGGGAAAGCAGTCGATGCTAGCAGCCGATTGGCCTACATGGTGACGTCATAGTTCCTCCACTCTATTGTATGAGATTTCTTAAATTGCAGAATGTTAAGCTCTCTTGGCCACCATACATATGGCATGTACATATGATTTGCGCAAGCAAGCAGCTTAAACATACTATAATTACTTACTGTATAAAGTTACAGTTACCAGCTAGCTGGTGTAAAAGTAATGAATGTATTGTGCTACTGTATGTGTGAATATCATCATAAAATTACGTATTCCCACAGCATTACTAATCAAAATGCCATTATGAGTGTCCCATTTTGACTATTTTTCCTTATTTCCTATTTGTGGTTGAGTATTTCAGTACTGAGGTTGAGTGAATTAACATATTTTTATTTGATTTGGGGTGGTGAACTATCCTTTTAAAGGCATGAGTCATTCCCAAGCACACACACACACACACACACACACACACACACACACACACACACACACACACACACACACACACACACACACACACACACACACACACACACAAAACACTTAGTAACCTTTTCATGGTAAAGTTACAAAAAAACTTTGCTAACATTGTTGTCATGCCAACATAAAAATCTAAAAGGACCATACATGGTCAACTCTGGAGCTAAAATAATACACACATCACAACAGAGAGCTTCATATTTCTGCTTGTAATCTCTCCAAAAAATGGCCTATTCACTTTCATCGCACATGCCTGAACACAACCTTGATTTTTGCTTTTGTTAAAGGAATGTCAAACAAAAATAATTAAGTGCCACAAACATCTGATGCAGACAGATGTCACATTTTAACCCTGCTTTACAAAAACCAAGGGTCAGGCAGTGTAAACAGGCTGTTAAAAGTTAATCACAGCCACAAAACAAGAAAAATATGCTTGATTACAAGTAGAAAGTCTTTTATTGTCAAGGGCATCAGCTCAAACAACCCTGTATTAGCTTCACATTAAATATGCATTGCAGTGACAACAGATACGCTGTTGTGTTTGCATGAAGCCGATGTTTTAATTCAGCCTGGAACAGAAAATGCTGTCGACCTGCATGTTAAAGTGTCTCAGATATTCATTACGCTATGAATATTACAGGTTAGTGTTTTGTTTCATTGCCGTGAGCAAAGAACGCTGTAAAATGGCCCGGCTGGCCTCAATAGCTCAGCGTTTCAAAGCGACGATCCTGACTGAGCCGAGAGCACACACAAGGAGTGCATTTCAGGCAGAATTTAGTGCACTTTCAGCCCCATTACAGAGCCACAATGGCCCAGTGTTCGGATCTAACATGGGTCTTCAATGAAACTGGCTTCAGCCATCGTATAGCTTTGTGCTGTTAATCTCTCTTGCCTCCTCCTTTCTAGCACGCAGGCAACGAACGAGAGGCCAATCCATTGAGGAATTACACAATTACTCATGCTGTTTCTTTTTCGGGGCTTAAAACTGCATAGCTAAGCATTGCATTCCTTCTCCCTGTGATTGAAGATTTGTGTGCAAACATGTTTGTTTAGATTCTCTTTAAATAAGCCTACAGTTCATTTAACGCTGAACGAGGGGATGAATAGGGAATGAATGTAGCCCTGTTTTGTATTGAGGCAGCATGAAGGTGCCAATCCCCATGCCAACGGCCAAGAGGATAGACTTTAAATGAAGAACTCTCTCTGTCGGCCCCCTCACCAGTCACCATTCTGGTAAATGCAACTCTCTTCAAGGCTGTAATTAATGGGGCTGAAAGGATTTGAGATGATTCTGTGGGGTTGCAGGTCCAGTGGGGTCTGAATGATAATAACAACATGATTGATGGAGGACAATGAGTCAATGTCTTTTAAAAGAAATACAATCAAAAATAAAATTAAAATAAAATAAAACAAAATACAATAAAAATGTAATTAAATTATATATATATATATATATATATATATATATATATATATATATATATATATATATATATTATAAAATACAATAAAACCAAATAAAGGGTTTAACTAAAGTCCGAAATAATACTAGCAGAAGCACTTGGTGGAGTGAAAAATTCAATTTGTATGTAAATAAAAATGTGAATAAAATGATGAGTAATAATGAAAAAATAATTAACTACATAAAACATGCATCATGTATTTTAATAGGAGGATAAATGGCATCATATGATTGATTTAAGGGAATTAACAGGTTGACAAGAAAAAATTAAATTGAATTAAGTTAAACAAAATAATATAAGTAAAATTGGTGAAGGGAAAAATTTAATTCAATTGATATATTCAATCAATGTAAATAAAATGATGATAATAATGAAAAAAAAAACTTCATAAAAAATTACAATAAATATTTTATTAGGTGAATAAATGACATTATATGATTGACTTGAGGAAATTAAAAGTTTCACACCAGCATTAAAAATATAAAATAAAATAAAATAAAGGAGAATAACATTGAGTAATGTTAAACACTGTAATGTTTTAATAGAGGTTGGTTCAGAAAAAAGCAATGTTTGGGGTAATTGTAGGATTTAACTGAACCAGAGAAGACCAAAATAATATTGGTGAAGGGAAAATTAAAATTCATTTAAAAATAAATGTACATAAAATGACGAGTAATAATGAATAAAACAATCCAGCACTTTTCATTTTAGTTTTGTCCATTAAAAAAAAAAAAAATATATATATATATATATATATATATATATATATATATATATATATATATATATATATATATATATATATATATATATATATATATATATATATATATATATATATAATGAAAACAATCTTCTGTTGCTGTTGTTTTTTATTATACACATTAAGACAGATAATTTCACAATCAAGAGCAATTCAGAACTATTGACTTCAGTGTAGTTCCTTTGATGATGATGATTATTATTATTTTTTATCTCTACAGCATGACGCTGCATAATATCAAGCTTTGTTTGCCAGCCTAGTGCCACTGGATCGATGCTGTTTTAATAACAGAATAATTGAGGTACTAGAGAATTAAAATGATCATCTACAGAATGCTATTGATTGTCTCGTTCGGGAGAGCATAATGACTCATGCTTATAGTTTAATGATTTGTTCCTATTGTTCCTTGAACTTAAATTGGCTTTACAGTGTAAATGCACACTCCCAAGTCAGCAAGGAGAACCAATATATTTAGAAAAATGTTGCTAAACAGAGGGTTACATTCCTATTTACTTTATTTGTATTTATTTGTCTATACAATGAAAGACAATAGGAACAAAAATGTTTGGTTATCAATATTCTTTAATTTATATTGTTAATATTATGTTTTAAATTTGAGAATGTTTAACTTACTCAAAAAAAATCATATTATCATTCGTCATTTACTCATCCTCATGCAGTTTTTAAAATGCAGAATTTTTGACAAAGTATATAATACTCAAAGATTACAGCTACTATCCTACATTACTATTTAAACCTTTTCACAAGTTCACACTCACAGATATTTGACTGAATAGAATATGCATATTTGGTGTGCTGTCCAGGGAGAGGGCTCTGAGCTCAGGAAGACACCCTAATTTGTATGATTCCCCTTATCAGGATAGAAAGAGATAGGTTCAGAGCCAGTGTCTAGCCCGGCTTCAGAACGCTCCCCCCTCAGACTTAAGAAGGTATCGGGTTTAATAGTGTGGAGTTGGGGTTGTGGAGGGATGCTGAAGTCAAGAGAAAATGGAGGTATGTTGTGTTTAACTGTTTTTAGGAGTTTAGTCTTGAGCTGATTGGATAATAGAATGATTGTCTGTGATGAATTAGCCTCGTCAAAGACTGTTCATGCTCCTACCAAAATTTGTTTATAAAATATCACTTAAGATTTATGATAATTCTGTTGTTGTTTCTGACCCGAAAAAAACTAAAACAAAAAATAAACAAAATAAAAACACACAAAAAACAAAACAAAACACACACAAAACACAAAAAAGCACAAAAAACTAAACAAAATAAAAACACACAAAAAACAAAACACACAATAAACAAAAGAAAACACAGCAAACAAAACATAAAACAAAAACAAAACAAAACAGAAAAACAAAAAAAGCAAAATAAACAAATAAAAAAACAAAAACAAAAGCAAAAAAAAACACAAAATACAAAATAAAGCAAAACAAAACACAAAAAACAAAACACACAGAAAACAAAAAACTAAAACAAAACACAAACACAATAACACACAAAATACAAAATAAAGCAAAACAAAACACACAAAAAAACACAAAAAATGAATTAAATACAAAAAAATGAAAATAAAATACAATTTAATTTAATATATATTAAACAAAACAAAAGAAAATCATATAAACATAAAACCACGTGAGGGTGAGTAAATGACTAAATTTTCATTTTGGGAAGCCACCTCTTCTGTACTTTTAACCAAGTCAATCTTTGACAAAATCAACTTTCAAGCCATTTAATTTCTTAATACCAAACTAAACTGTAAATATAAACCAACTGTCCTGTCTCTATCCTGTCACAACACCCAAAAATAAGCCTCAAAACCCTGCCTATTCCAGTGCATCCCAGAGTTTTCCTCGCAGACATGAAGTAAGCAGTGCCTGACAGGTGTGTTTGCACTGACACGGATTAGAGCGGATAACAGGCTGCAGCGGGCGACACCCAGCGACCTAACGCCTGTCCGCCTCACTCAGATCTGTGTGTCTCTAAACACCCGCGTCTACACCTTAATCGTGTTTTCTGTCCTGCGCTAATTCATCACTCTTTATCGCTCTATGTAACTCCTTATCTGTTGGCAGTGATCTGCTGAACTCGCCACTTGATAACTGTGCATTATTGGGGAATTAATACTCTTTTAATAGGATGTAAATTATTTCTGACGTTCTTAAAATATGTCTGTAAAGTTTCACCGCAAAGTAGCACACAACTCTTGAGAGTGGCTTGTCAAATTGGTCAGCATTTTGTGAGCGCAAAAACACTAAGTTTGTTTGTCTGTGCCTCTTTAAATGCAAATTAGCAGCTTTTTTACAGGAAAAGGCGGAGCATTTACACCTCATCAAAGTCCAATTTAAAGAATGTCTGTTTACTTATATTTGTAATGCAAGTCCTAACTACAGTTAAGGAATGAGGGAATACTGAAATCTCAAAAACTAGTTCATGAATATGCAAGTGACATATTTAAAATGAGCAATAAGTGATAATTAAGTGATGATCTAAATTAGTGATCTTTAAGTACACTGTAAAAAGAGATTACTTGGCTTTACCGAAAATATATATAGTAAAATAGTTGTCTTATAACTATCAGGTAAACAAACTATGTGCATACTTATAAAAGTCAAGTCAAAGAGTGTACTGACTTTAGTTCAAATCAACTTTTTGCTTTTAAGGCAATGAGTTCACACACTTTTTAAAGTAGCTAATTCCTTTTTACGGTGTGTGTTCAAAACAGGTTATTTCCAATATGCTCCAGCTACTGTGTGTGTGCAGCGGTTGGCATGTATTTCACAATTCACATTTACAGCTGTTTCAATGCTAACTAAAGCCCTCCAGCAAATAACAGCCATGCAATAAAGACTGACGATCAGCTTTTCTGACTGGAAGGCTGGATTTCCTTCGATGTCGTGGCTTACTTTACTGCTCTGTTCCAATTTGCTGGTCTTTGCAAATTAACATACACTATGAGTTCAGTCTATTTACAGAAAACATAAATATGTCATCATGACTTTGCAGTGTATTAGTGTCGATTACGCTGACTGTAAGCAGGATTAATCTGTTGAATAAATAAACTTTTGCCACATTAGTCAGACACCATGTTTAAATACATATATAACACTTCATTGACACTCTTTAACACATATTTTGTTCAAAAAATGAGATTCAATCACAATAGCTATGTTTTAACCCAAGATATACAATAAACCATCCAATGAGTCAAAGAGAACAAAATCATCACTTCTTTATAAACTGTTGCTATATATATATATATATATATATAATAAAATAAATGAAATTTGCTGAAGAAGCCACCTTTTTCTTAAATTACTTGCACCTTAGAAGATGAAGACGAAACACAATTTAAATGCAGTGTCTTTTGGAGGCACAAGGCTTTTTAGAGAGTTTTTAGAATGGCCAAACAGATATTTTACAATGTGGTCGGTGCGCTGATTTGTCCAATAATGCTGTCCCATCACTCCCATTTTTGTGTTCACATGATCAGAGAATTCTTCAGTGAATTATATAAAGCAGTGTTTCTCAACCACATTCCTGGAGGGCCATCAACATTGCATGTCTCCTTTGTCTGTCCCACCCATTACAGGTCTTTCAGTCTCTGCTAAAAAGCTGATGATCTGAATCAGGTATAATTGGTAAAGAAGACATGGAAAATGTGCAGAGCTGGTGGTCCTCCAGGAAAGTGGTTGAAATGCATGATAAAAAAGGACCAACACACCAAATGAAGTACCTAGCAATGCAAGAGTGCAAACTACACTAAAAAAAAAATTATCACGTGACTTTTTTTGATGCACATGCTGGATTTATTTTTTCAGTAAATGCTTTTCCATAGTTTATGCACATCTTTTTCTTATCGGATTAAAAGTTTATCCTATTGCTTATACGTTGTACCCATACATTTTTTATGTGCATTTTCAACATTTATGCACATTTTGGCGTTTCCATTAACCATTTTTAATGCGATATTCCAAAATAGGCATAAAATAGGTGGATAGAAAAATAACTATTTTCCTCCGTGGATGTCGGGACTCTATGGAATCTCTTATGTTAATTGGCTCAAGCTGCTACACAGAAATGTCGAACTGCTGTAGAAGCACCATGGATGGCAATGTGCACATTAAGGGGTGGTAAAATATAAGATCCCCTTCCTATACCACTGGGAGAGCAAAATCTGAATGGTACATTTTTCATATGCTTGCAAAGTAAAGGCCTGTGCACACCGAGACGTTTTTTTCTCATGTTTTCCATCTACGTTTAACACCTCGTGAATAAATAAAAGGCGTCACACCAATGCGCAAAACGGCAGGCGCAAAAACGTAATTTTTAAAGAAACGCCTCATGCTCGTTTTCAAAACCTTCTCCACCAATCAGATTAGCACTTTAGATTAGTGCTTTCAATGTACACTCAAATTTCTTTTCTTTTTTTCCCCCTGTTTTTCAAACTACTTATTTAAAATGAGCTGAATCAACACAATTGTTGAGTTTTATTTGGGACAACTTGTTGTTTTATGTTTATTCCACTTAAATTTGAAAAAAAAGCAATTAAGGTAACTAAATCAATTTGTGTTGGGACAACATGAAGGAATTATGTGGAACCATGCGTTAAGAGTTTTTTGGGACAACTTAATTGTTTTATATTCAATCCACTTAAATGTGTAAAGTTAACTTAATCGATTTGTGTGGAAACATTCTGAATGAATTGTGTGGCACCCTGTATTTTTTAACAGTGTAGATGAAGAGATAAGCTGAAGGGAATCTGCAGTAACTAATGATGAAGCTGTGCCAAATAAAATCTAATTGCAGTCCTTTGACTCTGTTGCACTGTGCCAAAGAGGAATGAAGGATGGGAGGGCAAGAAAAAGAAAGGAGAAAACAATGCAGTTTCGGGTGGAGGAGATCTAAATGGATTAACTGTGTAATGTAATCGCGGCTTATAAAAGATAAGAAAACACTGCATCAAAGTTCTGAAGAGGACCTGGAAGTGACAAGCAGCAAGGCAACAAATCTCTCTTGATCTGGAGTAGACAGAGGCTGCTGGACCACAGGAAGAGGCTGATACATTTATATTCACAATTTACAAAAAACAACAGAATTGCTATAGACAATTATTACTTCTATCATTTGGGATCAGAGAAGTAAATCTGTTACAACGCTGGAATGTTTTATGGAGAATCCATCATCAAAAATAAACTAAAATGATGAACTTTGAAGAATGAACTTTGAATTAGTAAAGTATTTATTGCTATATTCATCAAAATATATATATTTAAGGCAGTTTAATATTATTTAATTATACCAATTTGGAGAATTAATTTGTTTAATAAATTGTTATACAAGAAAAAAAAAGCTTCATTGCTTTTCAATCATTCCAACATTTCTTTTTACAAGTACAAATAATATATATATAATTTTTACGAGTATAAATGATCTATTTATCTATCTATCTATCTATCTATCTATCTATCTATCTATCTATCTATCTATCTATCTATCTATCTATCTATCTATCTATCTATCTATCTGTCTGTCTGTCTGTCTGTCTGTCTGTCTGTCTGTCTGTCTGTCTGTCTGTCTGTCTGTCTGTCTGTCTGTCTGTCTGTCTGTCTGTCTGTCTGTCTGTCTGTCTGTCTGTCTGTCTGTCTGTCTGTCTGTCTGTCTGTCTGCCTGCCTGCCTGCCTGCCTGCCTGCCTGTATACAATATCTATCTATCTATCTATCTATCTATCTATCTATCTATCTATCTATCTATCTATCTATCTATCTATCAACATTTCTTTTTACAAGTACAAATAATATATATATAATTTTTACGAGTATAAATGATCTATTTATCTATCTATCTATCTATCTATCTATCTATCTATCTATCTATCTATCTATCTATCTATCTATCTATCTATCTATCTATCTATCTATCTATCTATCTATCTATCTATCTATCTATCTATCTATCTATCTATCTATCTCCCAACAACTGAACACCATGTATAGTATATCTTCATACCTTTTCAGTCACCACTATACAATCCCACAAAAAAACATTGCAAAAATGACTCCATTTGTCTCAATATGCTCTAAATCATATTTGACCTTGAGTCATTCTTTGCCCAAAATTTACCCAATGTACTCCAAAGTATACTCTAATAAAAAGACATCTGACAGCTGAAGACTCTCCAGCTTCAGCTCTCAGTGCAAAGCGGCAGGTGCATATTTGCCTTGTCCTCAACCCAGGTCTTAGCTGTGTACTGTATATCATGATGGAAACCTTTATTTCACAGATATAACGGAAAACCTTTCAAGTTTTTTTAAAAAATATTTGCATTTCTACATTTATGTAAATTTCTTAAAAAGAGATGGAGTGGAGGGGGATTTTTTTAAACAAAGATACAGCAGTAGGGTGAAATCGGTCTATTAATTGTAGGCTTGGATCAATCTGATTATTACTGATTACGCATGAGTGACCAGTGATCAGTTCACTTTTTTCTAAATATAAGCAAAATATTTTTATTTCAGCAAAAAAGAATTATTTAGCTTGTTTTTTTAAAAAAAACTTAATTATATTTGACAAGACAACATTTTTCAATCTAGAAAATGCTTATTGATTTAGGAATTTTTAGAGATGTGTAGAAAAAACGTCTTAGCAAAGCATTTTTTTTGCAGTGTACAAGATGGAATTTGGAAGATAAATGCATTCCAGATTTGCAGTCTCCCATATCTCCAAGATGGATCAACAGCTTTAATGACATCACTCTACACCTTAGCTTTTCATCAGAACTTCTCTTTCCCCACACCTATTCTATAAATAGACAAGCTATCCATTACTTGTTCACACAATTCCAGTGTCTATGGCGAGCGGCACATAGTGCACTATATAAGGGATAAATGATCCAGCCAGTGTAAATATGCTTTCCCATGAGGTGAATGAAGTCTGCACACAAGTCTACTGCACATGAAGTCTACTCTGATACGGACACATGATAGTGGATAACATGAAAAAGATGAAGAAAGTAGAAAAACAAACTGAAATATTCAACAGAATGCTATATTTTAAAGCAATCTGAAAAAAAAAATTAGGAGGAAAAACTGTTATTATTAGACTGTGGATGTGATAAACTCTCAAATGTAATGTAAATTAAATTTTATTTGCTGTTTTAAAAGATTTCCCAGTACTGGAATGGTATCCGCTGCATGAAACATTTGCCGGAAAAGTTGGCAGTTTATTCTACTGTGGTAACCCCTGATAAATAAGGGACTAAGCCATAGGAAAATGAATGAGCAAATGTTTTAAAAGAAGGGGGAGGGGCTGTTCAATATGCCATGCCCTTTCTTTTTCTTCAAATGAAGATCACATCAGTAGTTCTTAGTAGTAGTTCATAGTTTAATATTAGTTTTTCAAGGCACTTCATGTTAACTTTAACTTTAAATATGGCTTTGTAAAACAATAATGATATGGATTTGAATAGTACTGTAGTGGAGTGTAGTATTATCAGTATGAACACATATACATCCTCTTCACTGCTTTTATAAGGTGAATATCTATGAAAGTTTACTTTGTTTGACAACACGTCTTTATTCAAAACATTATGCATAAAGAAAACCAGAGTCACAGATGTTAGACGGGTTTGTGGTGTCATGATAATACACATACACTGCAAAAAAATGCTTTTATTTAAATTTTTAGATATTTAGACTTGAAACAAGAAGCGTTTTCTAGACAAGCAAAGAATAATGTCTTGTTTTCAGAAATGGTTATTGAAACTAAGTGATTTTTCCCCCTTAAAACAAGTCAAATAATCGGACGATACATAAGCAAAATAAACATAGGCAAAATAAACCTATTTAAAACAAACACAAGATTATTTAAAATACCTTAATTTCAATTGCCATTTCTGAAAACAAGACATAATTTTTTTGCTTGTCTAGAAAATACTTCTTGATTTAAGATTTTTTTTTTTTTGATATTTGTACTATAAACAAACCAAAAAAAGGAAGAAAAGCATTTTCGTAGTGTTTAAATGCATATAATTAAAAATTCTGTAATATACACGTATTTTATAACACGCAACCATTAAAAAATACATTTATTATTAATTTAAGTAATATATAATCCCATTTAGGGCAGCACAGTGGTGCAGTGGGTAGCCCAATTGCCTCACAGCAAGAAAGTCGCTGGTTCGAGCTTCAGCTGGGTCAGCTGGAGTTTCTGTGTGGAGTTTGCATGTGCTCACTGTGCATAGGTTTCCTCCCGGGGCCCCGGTTTCCCCCACAAGTCCAAAAACATGTGGTATAGGTGAATTTGGTAAAGCTAAATTGTCCGCAGTGAATGTGTGTGAATGAGTGTATATGGATGTTTCCCAGTGATGGGTTGCAGCTGGAAGGGCATCCGCTGCGTAAACCATATGCTGGATAAGTTGGCAGTTAATTTTGCTGTGGCGACTCCTAATTAATAAAGGGACTAAGCCGAAAATAAAATGAATGAATGAATAATCTCATTTAATGCTCTAAAATGTGTGATAAATGTCTAATGTGATGTGATTATATCAGATGTGTCTCATCTTCATTAACCGCAATCGTGCTATTTCCAATTTAAGATATTCATCTCATACGGCTTTTTTTTTACCCACATCAGCCACATATAACTCACAGATTGGACTAATTAAACTCAGTAATAACACGAGAGCCTCTGTGCCTTCTCAGTGCCTTTATTTTATTTATACTTCTTTACGTACTTTAATGATGAGCGATGATTGGTGGTTAAATTTTCTCTTTCTGATTCTGTGAGTATAAATATACACTTATTTCCAATGCCTTTGAGAGGCTGGCTGCAGACTCGGTGCAATCTGAGCAGCATACAATGCTTTTTAATGGGCTCACCTTACCCCACCCCTTAATCCTACCCCTCACAGTGGACTGGAATCTCACTTAAGATGGAGAAAGGCCCTATGAAGTCCACTTAGAAGTTCACTTACTGTATGGTATACTGGAACACACCTTTATGTGAGAAAATATTATTTTCAGCTTAGTCCCTTTATTAATCAGGGGTTGCTACAGCGGATTGAGCTGCCAACCTATTCAGCATATGCTTTACGCAGCGGATGCCCTTCCAGCAGCAACCCAACACTGGGAAACAACCACACACTCTTGCACACACTCACAAACACTACGGGCACCCGGAGGAAACCCACGTAAACAAATTCCATACAGAAACGCCAACTGACCCAGCTGGGGCTCGATCAGCGACCTTCTTGCTTTTTTGAGGCGATTATGCTACCCACTTCACCACCGTGCTACCCCTTAAAGGGATAGTTCATCCAAAAATTTTAATTTGCCATCATTTAATCATCTTTGACTTGTTCCAAAATGTTTTGAGTTGTTGTTGTTCTTTTGAACACAACAGAAGATAATCTGAAGAATGTTGAATACCTGTAACCATTTACATTTCCTGATGAAATATCCCTTTAATGACAAGATGTCGAAAGACAGAGTTAAACTTGACGGAATCGCATTAAAGAACTTAAATTAACACTGTAAAGTAAAATGTTTTACTGTTATTGTATTTAATTTTTATTTTATTTTAAATTTATTATGATATTTATTTTGTATTTTATAATTTAATTTAATTTAATTTAATTTAATTTAATTTAATTTAATTTAATTTAATTTAATTTAATTTGTACACTGAAAAAAATATCTAAAGATGATTTTTTGGATTTACAATTTTTTTTAATGTTAAGTGGTTGTAAACAATTTAATTTGGCCGACTTTGAACAAACAAATTAAGTTGAACTTTATAATATTAATTAGTTTGTTTAAATTCAACCCATATAAATTATTTGCAACAATTTCACAGACATCATTTTTTTCAGTGTATAATACCACATATTATTCTTATTCTTGTTTTATAGATCTAATAATCAACATTAATACATATTTATGTAATATACTACATATCTGATATTAAACAACACTGCATTTAAAGTGGAAAAAGCGTAAGGTCTACTGTTGATGTAGCTGTGTAAACAAATCGACTCTATCCTTGCCAAAGCCATCCTTCTTCATCTCTCTGGGATTTGCATGCAAACACCAAAGCTGTTTAGAAATCTTTACATTTAAAGTCTAAGCAAACAATCCGGCAGGTGTTAATTTTCTAGCTATAAAAATGGAGATAATGAAAAACATTGATAAGCGACAAAAGCATGTATAAATCTGAATGAAACAGAGATTTCCATGAAACACAACAGTGTTTGAGCATTAGTGTGTCCCATTTTAAGAGAAGCGGCTCTTGCTTTGCTGTAGTTGTGCTAAATGCTCTGGTGGGAGCTGTCCGTTGTCCTAATTGGACTATAGCGAGGGACTGCAGCTCTAGGAGTCAAAGCAGAGGCTGACTTACATCCAGACTAAACGTTTAGTGTTACTTTGTTCCCTCAGCACAAAATCTGTCTAAAAAGATTGTTTGTTAAGGAATATTTCAAATCGCTTGTTGAAGGCAGCCGGTGTAAAGGACGCAGAGAGCTGGAGGGGAGCTGTCCGTGGTGCTGAAGTGTCACAGAGCTACAGCAGCTTTGAGCGATTCCTTCAAGTCTAGTTTAAACACCTGTTACCGCTCAGCTGACAAATGCATCAGCGCTGAAACATAGAGCTGGTAAAAAGAGAGGAATGGTTTTCGAGGGAGCTTGAAATGCGCTCCCTAATGTAATGATGTTAAGTTACTAGCCAGGACTGAATATGTGCGTCCATCTTTTTCCCACATGAAGAAAAGATTTCTCCAAATTCTTGTGCTGGATAGAGCCTTACACACAAGTTGCATCATGGAAGTGCATGGGTTTGTTGACGTTGACCATTTTATGAAGTCAAGTGGCATCAAATATCAACGATTCCAGGCGAAGGATTTAGCCATGATTTTAAGTTTTCATACTGTTTCATAGAGTTTCTGTATCTTCTGAGGTTTGAAAAAGGCACACGATTAAGCAAATTACTTACAGATTAAATTCTTTTTTTAATCTGTTCTGTTTCTTAAAAAAAGGATAATATTTTATAACAGAAAATAAATAGATATATACCATAAAAGCTAAATAATTTTTTTTAATTATACGTTTTGAGAAAAATCCTACTCCAAAACTTTTAAGAAATAAAAAGTAGAGTTGTTTAAACCCAAATGTATGTTTCTTTCAAAGATGATTAAAATATATTGTGTTTTACATTTACTATATCTTATATGCTTTTAAAATAAAAATAAATAAATGCAGTGCTTTAAGTTGATTTCACTTTTTATTTTTATATTTTAGTACAAAAAAGTTTGTATATTGCCTTTTTAAAATATTCTACATTTTAAATATTCTATAGTTCTATATATTTAGATATCTTTATAAATATATTTATTTTACATGTATATATGGTGTACTTTTTATAGATATTCTACTCAAAAGACATACATTTTATACATAAATATTATGTTTATCCTATCTTATAGATTTTGTTTAGTAAAATTGCATGTCATTTTATGCCCAGTAATCTACATGGTAAAGTTTAAACTAAAGCATTGCATGTTCCCTTGTATAAAAGATGTATACAATTAGAACCATGTTAAAAACAAATTAATGTTAACCTTCTTTTCAATCAGGAACTTGTCAATAAGCAGTGACCACAGAGCCAGCATGATGAGCTCAGCCATGCCCCAGTAGCTGAAGTGGCATTAAATTTGCATTTCCTTCAAGCTAGAAAAAAAGGCCCGTTTTATTTCACCAGTCATAGCTTATGCGCTAACACGAAAACTCTAAAAGGCTTCCAAGATATACTCGGTTTATTAATGAAGCATGAGAGACTCCAACACCGGCTCTGTGTGTAAAGCACCGCTATTCTAAAGCTTTAGTGCCGCTCAATGGAAAAACATGGAAACTGCTTGGCGGCTCCGCGAGCGCTTTTGGACAGGTCAAAAAACGCAGAACATTCTGCTCGTGAACGTGATATTACGTTGGATATTACTCATTCGTTAAGGTATTATGTGTAGACACATACAATGTCGACTGTTAACGTTTACCAGCGTTTGTCATAATTTATCCAGCGACATCAACTCTTAAGTAAAAACAACGCGGCTAAATCTCAGTAGCGCAAGACGGTTCAGTATGCTACTTAATTAAAGTGATAGTCAATCAAATGAAGCGTGTTTATTTACTAATTAATGAAATGTTGTTTTAATGTTGTTCCAGGTCTATACTTCTATCTTTACTCGCAGTAACAGAAAATGAGATGGAAGTATGAGAGGCACTGTGTTTAAAGGTTACTAATTCATGTTAATGTAGCTATCATTCATGATACACTTAGCTGCTTCCTTCAAAACAATACGCACTCTGACTATAACTTCCCTTCAAGGTAGGCTATAAGATGGATAGTTGATTGGGGATGCCAGAATTTGAAGAAACGCAACACATTATCATGGCTTGGCTGTCGGAACGGGCATTGATTTACACGGAGGAAGCAAAATAAATGTTGAAAATAGCGCAGAGTCAAAGACCTGTTTTGTTGGCATGAAACCCCCCTCTATCTCCAGCCTCCACATACGCCCCCCTTCCTCCCAAACTCACTCATTCACTCTTGGCTCCCACACTCACGAAATCTTGCGCCACACACACATACACACATGTATTTTGGGAAACGTTTCGCGTTTATCCATTCTGCCTTTAAACTAAATTACCATCGGCCAAAATAAACACAGGCTATAGTTCAAAACATAATGCAACATATGATGCGTATATGGGGCAAACCAAGAAAAGAACACAACAAACGCACCTTGAAAAGTACATATCTCTCTCTTAACACTGACGCACACATTGTGTACTGTACGTGCAACCTCTTCATGCTAATGACTGGTATGTTTCTCCATTGATGCTTGGTAGATCCATATCAATAAAACGCGTGACCCAACATTAAATGCCACAGCGCTGCTGGCACGAATTTGACAATGACAGCACTCCATCCGCATGTCAGGGTCGTATGTGGCGTCCGAGAGGGTCGCGCGCACGGCAACAGGACCACATGCAGCAGAACGGGAAACTCACCCTTCACCGATGCAGCCAGCAGCCCCATATAGAAGAACAGCACCCCGCTCCAGTGATGCGCCTGTACTCCCACCTTCATTAGCGCAAAAATCCTTATACCATCCAGTTTCCTTGTCCCGTTATATGTACATCTGCACTCTGTCCTCACGAGTCCCGTTCTGTCAGGATTCAAAGAGGCGCTCATGGTGGGCTTTTTTGGCAGGCACGGTTATCAGATGGTTTTAAAAGGAAGATTCACTTGGTGTCGGCGCTGAGAAAAATCCCAGTGCATGGAGACTGGACCCTCGCAGCTGGACTGAACCATCTCAAGCGAGCCGCGGGGTGAGCCGATTCTAATAGACGCGTTCTCTCCTAAAACCTGAAGAGCTGATAAGGAGAACTGTATCTGATCTCTTCAAGCTGACGTGAACGGGTAAAGTCTGGAAAGCGACTCGGATGGATGATGCGGCATCCGCCTATGCGTACGCCTCCACTGCGCGCGACTTTAAGTTTAATTCCCAATTAACGCAGCGCTGAAAACCACGTTTGTGTCTTTCTCCAAATGAGTCACTGTGCAAGAACCGCTAGGATTCACTCGGTATCACCGCCCACTCGTGGAAGTTTACCGCCTTTCTCGCTGTCTGAATCATTTCCAGCCGTGAAAATAATCGTTAAGGGGTTTCCACATCTGGCTGGGCGCTCTGTTTCAAGATTTAAGCAAATGAAACGAGGAGCGCGACCGCTATGCAAGCTCTCTCTCTCTTTCTCTCTCTCTCTCTCTCTCTCTCTCTCTCTCTCTCTCTCTCTCTCTCTCTCTCTCTCTCTCTCTCTCTCTCTCTCTCTTTCCCCATCGGCTAAAGCACGCGCTTTCACTCACCTTTGCAAGGTGTATTAGTGAATTCTAAACTTGATGGTCCAGGATCAACATTAGTGAATTTTAATCTTGATGGTCCAGGATCAACATTAGTGAATTGTAAACTTGATGGTCCAGGATCAACATTAGTGAGTTTTAATCTTGATGGTCCAGGATTAACATTAGTGAATTTTAAACTTGATGGTCCAGGATCAACATTAGTGATTTTATAAACTTGATGGTCCAGGATCAACATTAGTGAATTTTAATATTGATGGTCCAGGATCAGCATTAGTGACATTTAATCTTGATGGTCCAGGATCAATATTAGGGATTTTATCATCTTGATGGTCCAGGATCAACATTAGTAAATTTTAATCTTGATGGTCCAGGATCAACATTAGTGAAATTTAATCTTGATGGTCCAGGATCAGCATTAGTGAATTTTAATCTTGATGGTCCAGGATCAACATTAGTGAATTTTAATCTTGATGGTCCAGGATCAACATTAGTGAATTTTAATCTTGATGGTCCAGGATCAACATTGGTGAACTTTAATCTTGATGGTCCAGGATCAACATTAGTGAATTTTAATCTTGATGGTCCAGGATCAACATCAGTGAATTTTAATCTTGATGGTCCAGGATCAACATTAGTGAAATGTAAACTTGATGGTCCAGGATCAACATTAGTGAATTTTAAACTTGATGGTCCAGGATCAACATTAGTGATTTTATAAACTTGATGGTCCAGGATCAACATTAGTGAATTTTAATCTTGATGGTCCAGGATCAACATTAGTGAGTTTTAATCTTGATGGTCCAGGATCAACATTAGTGAATTTTAATATTGATGGTCCAGGATCAGCATTAGTGACATTTAATCTTGATGGTCCAGGATCAACATTAGTAAATTTTAATCTTGATGGTCCAGGATCAACATTAGTGAAATTTAATCTTGATGGTCCAGGATCAACATTAGTGAATTCATAATCTTGATGGTCCAGGATCAGCATTAGTGAATTTTAATCTTGATGGTCCAGAATCAACATTAGTAAATTTTAATCTTGATGGTCCAGGATCAACATTAGTGAATTTTAATCTTGATGGTCCAGGATCAACATTAGTGAGTTTTAATCTTGATGGTCCAGGATCAACATTATTGAAATTTAAACTTGATGGTCCAGGATCAACATTAGTGAATTGTAAACTTGATGGTCCAGGATCAACATTAGTGAGTTTTAATCTTGATGGTCCAGGATCAACATTAGTGAATTTTAATCTTGAGGGTCCAGGATCAACATTAGTGATTTTATAAACTTGATGGTCCAGGATCAACATTAGTGAGTTTTAATCTTGATGGTCCAGGATCAACATTAGTGAATTTTAAACTTGATGGTCCAGGATCAACATTAGTGAATTTTAATCTTGATGGTCCAGGATCAACATTAGTGAATTTTAAACTTGATGGTCCAGGATCAACATTAGTGAATTCATAATCTTGATGGTCCAGGATCAACATTAGTGAATTTTAATCTTGATGGTCCAGGATCAACATTGGTGAATTTTAATCTTGATGGTCCAGGATCAACATTAGTGAATTTTAATCTTGATGGTCCAGGATCAACATTAGTAAATTTTATTCTTGATGGTCCAGGATCAACATTAGTGAATTTTAAACTTGATGGTCCAGGATCAGCATTAGTGAATTTTAATCTTGATGGTCCAGGATCAACATAAGTGAATTTTAATCTTGATGGTGCGGGATCAACATTATTGAATTTATAAGATTAATGGTCTAGGATCAACATTAGTGAATTCATAATCTTGATGGTCCAGGATCAACATTAGTGAATTTTAATCTTGATGGTCCAGGATCAACATTAGTGAATTTTAATCTTCATGGTCCAGGATCAACATTAGTGAGTTTTAATCTTGATGATCCAGGATCAACATTAGTGAATTTTAAACTTGATGGTCCTGGATCAACATTAGTGAATTTTAATCTTGATGGTCCAGTATCAACATCAGTGAATTTTAATATTGATGGTCCAGGATCAACATTAGTGAATTGTAAACTTGATGGTCCAGGATCAACATTAGTGAGTTTTAATCTTGATGGTCCAGGATTAACATTAGTGAATTTTAAACTTGATGGTCCAGGATCAACATTAGTGATTTTATAAACTTAATGGTCCAGGATCAACATTAGTGAATTTTAATCTTGATGGTCCAGGATCAACATTAGTGAATTTTAATCTTGATGGTCCAGGATCAACATTAGTGAATTTTCATCTTGATGGTCCAGGATCAACATTAGTAAATTTTAATCTTGATGGTCCAGGATCAACATTAGTGAGTTTTAAACTTGATGGTCCAGGATCAACATTAGTGAATTTTAATCTTGATGGTCCAGGATCAACATTGGTGAACTTTAATCTTGATGGTCCAGGATCAGCATTAGTGACATTTAATCTTGATGGTCCAGGATCAACATTAGTAAATTTTAATCTTGATGGTCCAGGATCAACATTAGTGAATTCATAATCTTGATGGTCCAGGATCAACATTAGTGAAATTTAATCTTGATGGTCCAGGATCAACATTAGTGAAATTTAATCTTGATGGTCCAGGATCAACATTAGTGAATTTTAATCTTGATGGTCCAGGATCAACATTAGTAAATTTTAATCTTGATGGTCCAGGATCAACATTAGTGAGTTTTAAACTTGATGGTCCAGGATCAACATTAGTGAATTTTAATCTTGATGGTCCAGGATCAACATTGGTGAACTTTAATCTTGATGGTCCAGGATCAACATTAGTGAATTTTAATCTTGATGGTCCAGGATCAACATTGGTGAATTTTAATTTTGATGGTCCAGGATCAAAATTGGTGAATTTTAATCTTGACGGTCCACGATCAACATTAGTGAATTTTAATCTTGATGGTCCAGGATCAACATTGGTGAATTATAATCTTGATGGTCCACGATCAACATTACTGAGTTTTAATCTTGATGGTCCAGCATCAACATTAGTGAAATTTAAACTTGATGGTCCAGGATCAACATTAGTGAATTTTAATCTTGATGGTCCAGGATCAACATTAGTGAATTTTATTCTTGATGGTCCAGGATCAACATTAGTGAATTTTAAACTTGATGGTCCAGGATCAACATTAGTGAATTTTAATCTTGATGGTCCAGGATCAACATTAGTGAGTTTTATTCTTGATGGTCCAGCATCAAAATTATTGAAATTTAAACTTGATGGTCCAGGATCAACATTAGTGAATTTTAATCTTGATGGTCCAGGATCAACATTGGTGAATTTTAATCTTGATGGTCCAGGATTAACATTAGTGAATTTTAATCTTGATGGTCCAGGATCAACATTAGTGAATTTTAATCTTGATGGTCCAGGATCAACATTGGTGAATTTTAATCTTGATGGTCCAGGATCAACATTAGTGAGTTTTATTCTTGATGGTCCAGCATCAAAATTATTGAAATTTAAACTTGATGGTCCAGGATCAACATTAGTGAATTTTAATCTTGATGGTCCAGGATCAACATTGGTGAATTTTAATCTTGATGGTCCAGGATTAACATTAGTGAATTTTAATCTTGATGGTCCAGGATCAACATTAGTGAATTTTAATCTTGATGGTCCAGGATCAACATTGGTGAATTTTAATCTTGATGGTCCAGGATTAACATTAGTGAATTTTAATCTTGATGGTCCAGGATCAACATTGGTGAATTTTAAACTTGATGGTCCAGGATCAACATTGGTGAATTTTAATCTTGATGGTCCAGGATCAACATTAGTGATTTTATAAACTTGATGGTCCAGGATCAACATTAGTGAATTTTAATCTTGATGGTCCAGGATCAACATTGGTGAATATTAATCTTGATGGTCCAGGATCAACATTAGTGAATTTTAATCTTGATGGTCCAGGATCAACATTAGTGAGTTTTAAACTTGATGGTCCAGGATCAACATTAGTGAATTTTAAACTTGATGGTCCAGGATCAACATTAGTGTATTTTAATCTTGATGGTCCAGGATCAACATTGGTGAACTTTAATCTTGATGGTCCAGGATCAACATTAGTGAATTTTAATCTTGATGGTCAAGGATCAACATTGGTAAATTTTAATCTTGATGGTCCAGGATCAACATTAGTGAATTTTAAACTTGATGGTCTAGGATCAACATTAGTGAATTCATAATCTTGATGGTCCAGGATCAACATTAGTGAATTTTAATCTTGATGGTCCAGGATCAACATTAGTGAATTTTAATCTTGATGGTCCAGGATCAACATTGGTGAATTTTAATCTTGATGGTCCAGGATCAACATTAGTGAATTTTAAACTTGATGGTCCAGGATCAACATTAGTGCAATTTAATCTTGATGGTCCAGGATCAACATTAGTGAGTTTTAATCTTGATGGTCCAGCATCAACATTAGTGAAATTTAAACTTGATGGTCCAGGATCAACATTATTGAATTTTTAAACTTGATGGTCAAGGATCAACATTAGTGAATTTTAAACTTGATGGTCCAGGATCAACATTGGTGAATTTTAATCTTGATGGTCCAGGATCAACATTAGTGATTTTATAAACTTGATGGTCCAGGATCAACATTAGTGAATTTTAATCTTGATGGTCCAGGATCAACATTGGTGAATATTAATCTTGATGGTCCAGGATCAACATTAGTGAATTTTAATCTTGATGGTCCAGGATCAACATTAGTAAATTTTATTTTTGATGGTCCAGGATCAACATTAGTGAATTTTAAACTTGATGGTCCAGGATCAACATTAGTGAATTTTAATCTTGATGGTCCAGGATCAACATTAGTGAATTTTAATCTTGATGGTCCAGGATCAACATTAGTGAGTTTTAAACTTGATGGTCCAGGATCAACATTAGTGAATTTTAAACTTGATTGTCCAGGATCAACATTAGTGTATTTTAATCTTGATGGTCCAGGATCAACATTGGTGAACTTTAATCTTGATGGTCCAGGATCAACATTAGTGAATTTTAATCTTGATGGTCCAGGATCAACATTGGTAAATTTTAATCTTGATGGTCCAGGATCAACATTAGTGAATTTTAAACTTGAATGTCCAGGATCAACATTAGTGAATTCATAATCTTGATGGTCCAGGATCAACATTAGTGAATTTTAATCTTGATGGTCCAGGATCAACCATAGTGAATTTTAATCTTGATGGTCCAGGATCAACATAGGTGAATTTTAATCTTGATGGTCCAGGATCAACATTAGTGAATTTTAAACTTGATGGTCCAGGATCAACATTAGTGCAATTTAATCTTGATGGTCCAGGATCAACATTAGTGAGTTTTAATCTTGATGGTCCAGCATCAACATTAGTGAAATTTAAACTTGATGGTCCAGGATCAACATTAGTGAATTTTAAACTTGATGGTCCAGGATCAACATTAGTGAATTTTATTCTTGGTGGTCCAGGATCAACATTAGTGAGTTTTAAACTTGATGGTCCAGGATCAACATTAGTGAATTTTAAACTTGATGGTCCAAGATCAACATTAGTGAATTTTAATCTTGATGGTCCAGGATCAACATTAGTGAATTTTATTCTTGATGGTCCAGGATCAACATTAGTTAATTTTAAACTTGATGGTCCAGGATCAACATTAGTGAATTTTAATCTTGATGGTCCAGGATCAACATTAGTGAATTTTAATCTTGATGGTCAAGGATCAACATTGGTGAATTTTAAACTTGATGGTCCAGGATCAACATTGGTGAATTTTAATCTTGATGGTCCAGGATCAACATTAGTGATTTTATAAACTTTATGGTCCAGGATCAACATTAGTGAATTTTAATCTTGATGGTCCAGGATCAACATTGGTGAATATTAATCTTGATGGTCCAGGATCAACATTGGTGAACTTTAATCTTGATGGTCCAGGATCAACATTAGTGAATTTTAATCTTGATGGTCCAGGATCAACATTGGTAAATTTTAATCTTGATGGTCCAGGATCAACATTAGTGAATTTTAAACTTGAATGTCCAGGATCAACATTAGTGAATTCATAATCTTGATGGTCCAGGATCAACATTAGTGAATTTTAATCTTGATGGTCCAGGATCAACCATAGTGAATTTTAATCTTGATGGTCCAGGATCAACATAGGTGAATTTTAATCTTGATGGTCCAGGATCAACATTAGTGAATTTTAAACTTGATGGTCCAGGATCAACATTAGTGAATTTTAATCTTGATGGTCCAGGATCAACATTAGTGAATTTTAATCTTGATGGTCCAGGATCAACATTAGTGAGTTTTAAACTTGATGGTCCAGGATCAACATTAGTGAATTTTAAACTTGATTGTCCAGGATCAACATTAGTGAATTTTAATCTTGATGGTCCAGGATCAACCATAGTGAATTTTAATCTTGATGGTCCAGGATCAACATAGGTGAATTTTAATCTTGATGGTCCAGGATCAACATTAGTGAATTTTAAACTTGATGGTCCAGGATCAACATTAGTGAATTTTAATCTTGATGGTCCAGGATCAACATTAGTGAATTTTAATCTTGATGGTCCAGGATCAACATTAGTGAGTTTTAAACTTGATGGTCCAGGATCAACATTAGTGAATTTTAAACTTGATTGTCCAGGATCAACATTAGTGTATTTTAATCTTGATGGTCCAGGATCAACATTGGTGAACTTTAATCTTGATGGTCCAGGATCAACATTAGTGAATTTTAATCTTGATGGTCCAGGATCAACATTGGTAAATTTTAATCTTGATGGTCCAGGATCAACATTAGTGAATTTTAAACTTGATGGTCCAGGATCAACATTAGTGAATTTTATTCTTGGTGGTCCAGGATCAACATTAGTGAGTTTTAAACTTGATGGTCCAGGATCAACATTAGTGAATTTTAAACTTGATGGTCCAGGATCAACATTAGTGAATTTTAATCTTGATGGTCCAGGATCAACATTAGTGAATTTTAATCTTGATGGTCCAGGATCAACATTAGTGAATTTTAATCTTGATGGTCCAGGATCAACATTAGTGAGTTTTAAACTTGATGGTCCAGGATCAACATTAGTGAATTTTAATCTTGATGGTCCAGGATCAACATTGGTGAACTTTAATCTTGATGGTCCAGGATCAGCATTAGTGACATTTAATCTTGATGGTCCAGGATCAACATTAGTAAATTTTAATCTTGATGGTCCAGGATCAACATTAGTGAATTCATAATCTTGATGGTCCAGGATCAACATTAGTGAAATTTAATCTTGATGGTCCAGGATCAACATTAGTGAAATTTAATCTTGATGGTCCAGGATCAACATTAGTGAATTTTAATCTTGATGGTCCAGGATCAACATTAGTAAATTTTAATCTTGATGGTCCAGGATCAACATTAGTGAGTTTTAAACTTGATGGTCCAGGATCAACATTAGTGAATTTTAATCTTGATGGTCCAGGATCAACATTGGTGAACTTTAATCTTGATGGTCCAGGATCAACATTAGTGAATTTTAATCTTGATGGTCCAGGATCAACATTGGTGAATTTTAATCTTGATGGTCCAGGATCAACATTAGTGAATTCATAATCTTGATGGTCCAGGATCAACATTAGTGAATTTTAATCTTGATGGTCCAGGATCAAAATTGGTGAATTTTAATCTTGACGGTCCACGATCAACATTAGTGAATTTTAATCTTGATGGTCCAGGATCAACATTGGTGAATTATAATCTTGATGGTCCACGATCAACATTACTGAGTTTTAATCTTGATGGTCCAGCATCAACATTAGTGAAATTTAAACTTGATGGTCCAGGATCAACATTAGTGAATTTTAATCTTGATGGTCCAGGATCAACATTAGTGAATTTTATTCTTGATGGTCCAGGATCAACATTAGTGAATTTTAAACTTGATGGTCCAGGATCAACATTAGTGAATTTTAATCTTGATGGTCCAGGATCAACATTAGTGAGTTTTATTCTTGATGGTCCAGCATCAAAATTATTGAAATTTAAACTTGATGGTCCAGGATCAACATTAGTGAATTTTAATCTTGATGGTCCAGGATCAACATTGGTGAATTTTAATCTTGATGGTCCAGGATTAACATTAGTGAATTTTAATCTTGATGGTCCAGGATCAACATTAGTGAATTATAATCTTGATGGTCCAGGATCAACATTGGTGAATTTTAATCTTGATGGTCCAGGATCAACATTAGTGAGTTTTATTCTTGATGGTCCAGCATCAAAATTATTGAAATTTAAACTTGATGGTCCAGGATCAACATTAGTGAATTTTAATCTTGATGGTCCAGGATCAACATTGGTGAATTTTAATCTTGATGGTCCAGGATTAACATTAGTGAATTTTAATCTTGATGGTCCAGGATCAACATTAGTGAATTTTAATCTTGATGGTCCAGGATCAACATTGGTGAATTTTAATCTTGATGGTCCAGGATTAACATTAGTGAATTTTAATCTTGATGGTCCAGGATCAACATTGGTGAATTTTAAACTTGATGGTCCAGGATCAACATTGGTGAATTTTAATCTTGATGGTCCAGGATCAACATTAGTGAATTTATAAACTTGATGGTCCAGGATCAACATTAGTGAATTTTAATCTTGATGGTCCAGGATCAACATTGGTGAATATTAATCTTGATGGTCCAGGATCAACATTAGTGAATTTTAATCTTGATGGTCCAGGATCAACATTAGTGAGTTTTAAACTTGATGGTCCAGGATCAACATTAGTGAATTTTAAACTTGATGGTCTAGGATCAACATTAGTGTATTTTAATCTTGATGGTCCAGGATCAACATTGGTGAACTTTAATCTTGATGGTCCAGGATCAACATTAGTGAATTTTAATCTTGATGGTCAAGGATCAACATTGGTAAATTTTAATCTTGATGGTCCAGGATCAACATTAGTGAATTTTAAACTTGATGGTCTAGGATCAACATTAGTGAATTCATAATCTTGATGGTCCAGGATCAACATTAGTGAATTTTAATCTTGATGGTCCAGGATCAACATTAGTGAATTTTAATCTTGATGGTCCAGGATCAACATTGGTGAATTTTAATCTTGATGGTCCAGGATCAACATTAGTGAATTTTAAACTTGATGGTCCAGGATCAACATTAGTGCAATTTAATCTTGATGGTCCAGGATCAACATTAGTGAGTTTTAATCTTGATGGTCCAGCATCAACATTAGTGAAATTTAAACTTGATGGTCCAGGATCAACATTATTGAATTTTAAACTTGATGGTCAAGGATCAACATTAGTGAATTTTAAACTTGATGGTCCAGGATCAACATTGGTGAATTTTAATCTTGATGGTCCAGGATCAACATTAGTGATTTTATAAACTTGATGGTCCAGGATCAACATTAGTGAATTTTAATCTTGATGGTCCAGGATCAACATTGATGAATATTAATCTTGATGGTCCAGGATCAACATTGGTGAACTTTAATCTTGATGGTCCAGGATCAACATTAGTGAATTTTAATCTTGATGGTCAAGGATCAACATTGGTGAATTTTAAACTTGATGGTCCAGGATCAACATTGGTGAATTTTAATCTTGATGGTCCAGGATCAACATTAGTGATTTTATAAACTTGATGGTCCAGGATCAACATTAGTGAATTTTAATCTTGATGGTCCAGGATCAACATTGGTGAATATTAATCTTGATGGTCCAGGATCAACATTAGTGAATTTTAATCTTGATGGTCCAGGATCAACATTAGTGAGTTTTAAACTTGATGGTCCAGGAGCAACATTAGTGAATTTTAAACTTGATGGTCCAGGATCAACATTAGTGTATTTTAATCTTGATGGTCCAGGATCAACATTGGTGAACTTTAATCTTGATGGTCCAGGATCAACATTAGTGAATTTTAATCTTGATGGTCCAGGATCAACATTGGTAAATTTTAATCTTGATGGTCCAGGATCAACATTAGTGAATTTTAAACTTGATGGTCTAGGATCAACATTAGTGAATTCATAATCTTGATGGTCCAGGATCAACATTAGTGAATTTTAATCTTGATGGTCCAGGATCAACATTAGTGAATTTTAATCTTGATGGTCCAGGATCAACATTGGTGAATTTTAATCTTGATGGTCCAGGATCAACATTAGTGAGTTTTAAACTTGATGGTCCAGGATCAACATTAGTGCAATTTAATCTTGATGGTCCAGGATCAACATTAGTGAGTTTTAATCTTGATGGTCCAGCATCAACATTAGTGAAATTTAAACTTGATGGTCCAGGATCAACATTAGTGAATTTTAAACTTGATGGTCCAGGATCAACATTGGTGAATTTTAAACTTGATGGTCAAGGATCAACATTAGTGAATTTTAAACTTGATGGTCCAGGATCAACATTGGTGAATTTTAATCTTGATGGTCCAGGATCAACATTAGTGATTTTATAAACTTGATGGTCCAGGATCAACATTAGTGAATTTTAATCTTGATGGTCCAGGATCAACATTGGTGAATATTAATCTTGATGGTCCAGGATCAACATTAGTGAATTTTAATCTTGATGGTCCAGGATCAACATTAGTAAATTTTAATCTTGATGGTCCAGGATCAACATTAGTGAATTTTAATCTTGATGGTCAAGGATCAACATTAGTGAATTTTAATCTTGATGGTCCAGCATCAACATTAGTGAATTTATAATCTTGATGGTCCAGGATCAGCATTAGTGAATTTTAATCTTAATGGTCCAGGATCAGCATTAGTGACATTTAATCTTGATGGTCCAGGATCAACATTAGGGATTTTATCATCTTGATGGTCCAGGATCAACATTAGTGAATTTTAATCTTGATAGTCCAGGATCAACATTAGTGAATTAATAATCTTGATGGTCCAGGATCAGCATTAGTGATTTTTAATCTTGATGGTCCAGGATCAACATTAGTGAATTCATAATCTTGATGGTCCAGGATCAACATTGGTGAACTTTAATCTTGATGGTCCAGGATCAACATTAGTGAATTTTAATCTTGATGGTCCAGGATCAACGATGGTGAATTTTAAACTTGATGGTCCAGGATCAACATTAGTGAATTTTAATCTTGATGGTCCAGGATCAACATTAGTAAGTTTTATTCTTGATGGTCCAGCATCAAAATTATTGAAATTTAAACTTGATGGTCCAGGATCAACATTAGTGAATTTTAATCTTGATGGTCCAGGATCAATATTGGTGAATTTTAATCATGATGGTCCAGGATTAACATTAGTGAATTTTAATCTTGATGGTCCAGGATCAACATTAGTGAATTTTAATCTTGATGGTCAAGGATCAACATTAGTGAATTTTAAACTTGATGGTCCAGGATCAACATTGGTGAATTTTAATCTTGATGGTCCAGGATCAACATTAGTGATTTTATAAACTTGATGGTCCAGGATCAACATTAGTGAATTTTAATCTTGATGGTCCAGGATCAACATTGGTGAATATTAATCTTGATGGTCCAGGATCAACATTAGTGAATTTTAATCTTGATGGTCCAGGATCAACATTAGTAAATTTTATTTTTGATGGTCCAGGATCAACATTAGTGAATTTTAAACTTGATGGTCCAGGATCAACATTAGTGAATTTTAATCTTGATGGTCCAGGATCAACATTAGTGAATTTTAATCTTGATCGTCCAGGATCAACATTAGTGAGTTTTAAACTTGATGGTCCAGGATCAACATTAGTGAATTTTAAACTTGATTGTCCAGGATCAACATTAGTGTATTTTAATCTTGATGGTCCAGGATCAACATTGGTGAACTTTAATCTTGATGGTCCAGGATCAACATTAGTGAATTTTAATCTTGATGGTCCAGGATCAACATTAGTGAGTTTTAAACTTGATGGTCCAGGATCAACATTAGTGAATTTTAATCTTGATGGTCCAGGATCAACATTAGTGAATTTTAATCTTGATGGTCCAGGATCAACATTAGTGAGTTTTAAACTTGATGGTCCAGGATCAACATTAGTGTATTTTAATCTTGATGGTCCAGGATCAACATTGGTGAACTTTAATCTTGATGGTCCAGGATCAACATTAGTGAATTTTAATCTTGATGGTCCAGGATCAACATTAGTGAATTCATAATCTTGATGGTCCAGGATCAACATTAGTGAATTTTAATCTTGATGGTCCAGGATCAACATTAGTGAATTTTAATCTTGATGGTCCAGGATCAACATTGGTGAATTTTAATCTTGATGGTCCAGGATCAACATTAGTGAATTTTAAACTTGATGGTCCAGGATCAACATTAGTGCAATTTAATCTTGATGGTCCAGGATCAACATTAGTGAGTTTTAATCTTGATGGTCCAGGATCAACATTGGTGAATTTTAATCTTGATGGTCCAGGATCAACATTAGTGATTTTATAAACTTGATGGTCCAGGATCAACATTAGTGAATTTTAATCTTGATGGTCCAGGATCAACATTGGTGAATATTAATCTTGATGGTCCAGGATCAACATTAGTGAATTTTAATCTTGATGGTCCAGGATCAACATTGGTAAATTTTAATCTTGATGGTCCAGGATCAACATTAGTGATTTTATAAACTTGATGGTCCAGGATCAACATTAGTGAATTTTAATCTTGATGGTCCAGGATCAACATAGGTGAATATTAATCTTGATGGTCCAGGATCAACATTAGTGAATTTTAATCTTGATGGTCCAGGATCAACATTAGTAAATTTTATTTTTGATGGTCCAGGATCAACATTAGTGAATTTTAAACTTGATGGTCCAGGATCAACATTAGTGAATTTTAATCTTGATGGTCCAGGATCAACATTAGTGAATTTTAATCTTGATGGTCCAGGATCAACATTAGTGAGTTTTAAACTTGATGGTCCAGGATCAACATTAGTGAATTTTAAACTTGATTGTCCAGGATCAACATTAGTGTATTTTAATCTTGATGGTCCAGGATCAACATTGGTGAACTTTAATCTTGATGGTCCAGGATCAACATTAGTGAATTTTAATCTTGATGGTCCAGGATCAACATTAGTGAGTTTTAAACTTGATGGTCCAGGATCAACATTAGTGAATTTTAATCTTGATGGTCCAGGATCAACATTAGTGAATTTTAATCTTGATGGTCCAGGATCAACATTAGTGAGTTTTAAACTTGATGGTCCAGGATCAACATTAGTGTATTTTAATCTTGATGGTCCAGGATCAACATTGGTGAACTTTAATCTTGATGGTCCAGGATCAACATTAGTGAATTTTAATCTTGATGGTCCAGGATCAACATTAGTGAATTCATAATCTTGATGGTCCAGGATCAACATTAGTGAATTTTAATCTTGATGGTCCAGGATCAACATTAGTGAATTTTAATCTTGATGGTCCAGGATCAACATTGGTGAATTTTAATCTTGATGGTCCAGGATCAACATTAGTGAATTTTAAACTTGATGGTCCAGGATCAACATTAGTGCAATTTAATCTTGATGGTCCAGGATCAACATTAGTGAGTTTTAATCTTGATGGTCCAGGATCAACATTGGTGAATTTTAATCTTGATGGTCCAGGATCAACATTAGTGATTTTATAAACTTGATGGTCCAGGATCAACATTAGTGAATTTTAATCTTGATGGTCCAGGATCAACATTGGTGAATATTAATCTTGATGGTCCAGGATCAACATTAGTGAATTTTAATCTTGATGGTCCAGGATCAACATTGGTAAATTTTAATCTTGATGGTCCAGGATCAACATTAGTGAATTTTAAACTTGATGGTCCAGGATCAACATTAGTGAATTCATAATCTTGATGGTCCAGGATCAACATTAGTGAATTTTAATCTTGATGGTCCAGGATCAACCATAGTGAATTTTAATCTTGATGGTCCAGGATCAACATAGGTGAATTTTAATCTTGATGGTCCAGGATCAACATTAGTGAATTTTAAACTTGATGGTCCAGGATCAACATTAGTGCAATTTAATCTTGATGGTCCAGGATCAACATTAGTGAGTTTTAATCTTGATGGTCCAGCATCAACATTAGTGAAATTTAAACTTGATGGTCCAGGATCAACATTAGTGAATTTTAAACTTGATGGTCCAGGATCAACATTAGTGAATTTTATTCTTGGTGGTCCAGGATCAACATTAGTGAGTTTTAAACTTGATGGTCCAGGATCAACATTAGTGAATTTTAAACTTGATGGTCCAAGATCAACATTAGTGAATTTTAATCTTGATGGTCCAGGATCAACATTAGTGAATTTTATTCTTGATGGTCCAGGATCAACATTAGTGAATTTTAAACTTGATGGTCCAGGATCAACATTAGTGAATTTTAATCTTGATGGTCCAGGATCAACATTAGTGAATTTTAATCTTGATGGTCCAGGATCAACATTAGTGAGTTTTAAACTTGATGGTCCAGGATCAACATTAGTGTATTTTAATCTTGATGGTCCAGGATCAACATTGGTGAACTTTAATCTTGATGGTCCAGGATCAACATTAGTGAATTTTAATCTTGATGGTCAAGGATCAACATTGGTGAATTTTAAACTTGATGGTCCAGGATCAACATTGGTGAATTTTAATCTTGATGGTCCAGGATCAACATTAGTGATTTTATAAACTTGATGGTCCAGGATCAACATTAGTGAATTTTAATCTTGATGGTCCAGGATCAACATTGGTGAATATTAATCTTGATGGTCCAGGATCAACATTAGTGAATTTTAATCTTGATGGTCCAGGATCAACATTAGTGAGTTTTAAACTTGATGGTCCAGGATCAACATTAGTGAATTTTAAACTTGATGGTCCAGGATCAACATTAGTGTATTTTAATCTTGATGGTCCAGGATCAACATTGGTGAACTTTAATCTTGATGGTCCAGGATCAACATTAGTGAATTTTAATCTTGATGGTCCAGGATCAACATTGGTAAATTTTAATCTTGATGGTCCAGGATCAACATTAGTGAATTTTAAACTTGATGGTCTAGGATCAACATTAGTGAATTCATAATCTTGATGGTCCAGGATCAACATTAGTGAATTTTAATCTTGATGGTCCAGGATCAACATTAGTGAATTTTAATCTTGATGGTCCAGGATCAACATTGGTGAATTTTAATCTTGATGGTCCAGGATCAACATTAGTGAATTTTAAACTTGATGGTCCAGGATCAACATTAGTGCAATTTAATCTTGATGGTCCAGGATCAACATTAGTGAGTTTTAATCTTGATGGTCCAGCATCAACATTAGTGAAATTTAAACTTGATGGTCCAGGATCAACATTAGTGAATTTTAAACCTGATGGTCCAGGATCAACATTGGTGAATTTTAAACTTGATGGTCAAGGATCAACATTAGTGAATTTTAAACTTGATGGTCCAGGATCAACATTGGTGAATTTTAATCTTGATGGTCCAGGATCAACATTAGTGATTTTATAAACTTGATGGTCCAGGATCAACATTAGTGAATTTTAATCTTGATGGTCCAGGATCAACATTGGTGAATATTAATCTTGATGGTCCAGGATCAACATTAGTGAATTTTAATCTTGATGGTCCAGGATCAACATTAGTAAATTTTATTTTTGATGGTCCAGGATCAACATTAGTGAATTTTAAACTTGATGGTCCAGGATCAACATTAGTGAATTTTAATCTTGATGGTCCAGGATCAACATTAGTGAATTTTAATCTTGATGGTCCAGGATCAACATTAGTGAGTTTTAAACTTGATGGTCCAGGATCAACATTAGTGAATTTTAAACTTGATTGTCCAGGATCAACATTAGTGTATTTTAATCTTGATGGTCCAGGATCAACATTGGTGAACTTTAATCTTGATGGTCCAGGATCAACATTAGTGAATTTTAATCTTGATGGTCCAGGATCAACATTGGTAAATTTTAATCTTGATGGTCCAGGATCAACATTAGTGAATTTTAAACTTGATGGTCCAGGATCAACATTAGTGAATTCATAATCTTGATGGTCCAGGATCAACATTAGTGAATTTTAATCTTGATGGTCCAGGATCAACCATAGTGAATTTTAATCTTGATGGTCCAGGATCAACATAGGTGAATTTTAATCTTGATGGTCCAGGATCAACATTAGTGAATTTTAAACTTGATGGTCCAGGATCAACATTAGTGCAATTTAATCTTGATGGTCCAGGATCAACATTAGTGAGTTTTAATCTTGATGGTCCAGCATCAACATTAGTGAAATTTAAACTTGATGGTCCAGGATCAACATTAGTGAATTTTAAACTTGATGGTCCAGGATCAACATTAGTGAATTTTATTCTTGGTGGTCCAGGATCAACATTAGTGAGTTTTAAACTTGATGGTCCAGGATCAACATTAGTGAATTTTAAACTTGATGGTCCAAGATCAACATTAGTGAATTTTAATCTTGATGGTCCAGGATCAACATTAGTGAATTTTATTCTTGATGGTCCAGGATCAACATTAGTGAATTTTAAACTTGATGGTCCAGGATCAACATTAGTGAATTTTAATCTTGATGGTCCAGGATCAACATTAGTGAATTTTAATCTTGATGGTCCAGGATCAACATTAGTGAGTTTTAAACTTGATGGTCCAGGATCAACATTAGTGTATTTTAATCTTGATGGTCCAGGATCAACATTGGTGAACTTTAATCTTGATGGTCCAGGATCAACATTAGTGAATTTTAATCTTGATGGTCCAGGATCAACATTGGTGAATTTTAATCTTGATGGTCCAGGATCAACATTAGTGAATTTTAAACTTGATGGTCCAGGATCAACATTAGTGAATTCATAATCTTTATGGTCCAGGATCAACATTAGTGAATTTTAATCTTGATGGTCCAGGATCAACATTAGTGAATTTTATTCTTGATGGTCCAGGATCAACATTGGTGAATTTTAATCTTGATGGTCCAGGATCAACATTAGTGAATTTTAAACTTGATGGTCCAGGATCAACATTAGTGCAATTTAATCTTGATGGTCCAGGATCAACATTAGTGAGTTTTAATCTTGATGGTCCAGCATCAACATTAGTGAATTTTAAACTTGATGGTCCATGATCAACATTAGTGAATTTTAATCTTGATGGTCCAGGATCAACATTAGTGAGTTTTAAACTTGATGGTCCAGGATTAACATTAGTGAATTTTAAACTTGATTGTCCAGGATCAACATTAGTGAATTTTAATCTTGATGGTCCAGGATCAACATTGGTGAACTTTAATCTTGATGGTCCAGGATCAACATTAGTGAATTTTAATCTTGATGGTCCAGGATCAACATTAGTGATTTTATAAACTTGATGGTCCAGGATCAACATTAGTGAATTTTAAACTTGATGGTCCAGGATCAACATTAGTGAATTCATAATCTTGGTGGTCCAGGATCAACATTAGTGAATTTTAATCTTGATGGTCCAGGATCAACATTAGTGAATTTTAATCTTGATGGTCCAGGATCAACATTAGTGATTTTATAAACTTGATGGTCCAGGATCAACATTAGTGAATTTTAATCTTGATGGTCCAGGATCAACATTAGTGAATTTTAATCTTGATGGTCCAGGATCAACATTAGTGAATTTTATTCTTGATGGTCCAGGATCAACATTAGTGAATTTTAATCTTGATGGTCAAGGATCAACATTAGTGAATTTTAATCTTGATGGTCCAGGATCAACATTAGTGAATTTTAATCTTGATGGTCCAGGATCAACATTAGTGAATTTTAATCTTGATGGTCAAGGATCAACATTAGTGAATTTTAATCTTGATGGTCCAGCATCAACATTAGTGAATTTATAATCTTGATGGTCCAGGATCAGCATTAGTGAATTTTAATCTTAATGGTCCAGGATCAGCATTAGTGACATTTAATCTTGATGGTCCAGGATCAACATTAGGGATTTTATCATCTTGATGGTCCAGGATCAACATTAGTGAATTTTAATCTTGATAGTCCAGGATCAACATTAGTGAATTAATAATCTTGATGGTCCAGGATCAGCATTAGTGATTTTTAATCTTGATGGTCCAGGATCAACATTAGTGAATTCATAATCTTGATGGTCCAGGATCAACATTGGTGAACTTTAATCTTGATGGTCCAGGATCAACATTAGTGAATTTTAATCTTGATGGTCCAGGATCAACGATGGTGAATTTTAAACTTGATGGTCCAGGATCAACATTAGTGAATTTTAATCTTGATGGTCCAGGATCAACATTAGTAAGTTTTATTCTTGATGGTCCAGCATCAAAATTATTGAAATTTAAACTTGATGGTCCAGGATCAACATTAGTGAATTTTAATCTTGATGGTCCAGGATCAATATTGGTGAATTTTAATCATGATGGTCCAGGATTAACATTAGTGAATTTTAATCTTGATGGTCCAGGATCAACATTAGTGAATTTTAATCTTGATGGTCAAGGATCAACATTAGTGAATTTTAAACTTGATGGTCCAGGATCAACATTGGTGAATTTTAATCTTGATGGTCCAGGATCAACATTAGTGATTTTATAAACTTGATGGTCCAGGATCAACATTAGTGAATTTTAATCTTGATGGTCCAGGATCAACATTGGTGAATATTAATCTTGATGGTCCAGGATCAACATTAGTGAATTTTAATCTTGATGGTCCAGGATCAACATTAGTAAATTTTATTTTTGATGGTCCAGGATCAACATTAGTGAATTTTAAACTTGATGGTCCAGGATCAACATTAGTGAATTTTAATCTTGATGGTCCAGGATCAACATTAGTGAATTTTAATCTTGATGGTCCAGGATCAACATTAGTGAGTTTTAAACTTGATGGTCCAGGATCAACATTAGTGAATTTTAAACTTGATTGTCCAGGATCAACATTAGTGTATTTTAATCTTGATGGTCCAGGATCAACATTGGTGAACTTTAATCTTGATGGTCCAGGATCAACATTAGTGAATTTTAATCTTGATGGTCCAGGATCAACATTAGTGAGTTTTAAACTTGATGGTCCAGGATCAACATTAGTGAATTTTAATCTTGATGGTCCAGGATCAACATTAGTGAATTTTAATCTTGATGGTCCAGGATCAACATTAGTGAGTTTTAAACTTGATGGTCCAGGATCAACATTAGTGTATTTTAATCTTGATGGTCCAGGATCAACATTGGTGAACTTTAATCTTGATGGTCCAGGATCAACATTAGTGAATTTTAATCTTGATGGTCCAGGATCAACATTGGTAAATTTTAATCTTGATGGTCCAGGATCAACATTAGTGAATTTTAAACTTGATGGTCCAGGATCAACATTAGTGAATTCATAATCTTGATGGTCCAGGATCAACATTAGTGAATTTTAATCTTGATGGTCCAGGATCAACATTAGTGAATTTTAATCTTGATGGTCCAGGATCAACATTGGTGAATTTTAATCTTGATGGTCCAGGATCAACATTAGTGAATTTTAAACTTGATGGTCCAGGATCAACATTAGTGCAATTTAATCTTGATGGTCCAGGATCAACATTAGTGAGTTTTAATCTTGATGGTCCAGGATCAACATTGGTGAATTTTAATCTTGATGGTCCAGGATCAACATTAGTGATTTTATAAACTTGATGGTCCAGGATCAACATTAGTGAATTTTAATCTTGATGGTCCAGGATCAACATTGGTGAATATTAATCTTGATGGTCCAGGATCAACATTAGTGAATTTTAATCTTGATGGTCCAGGATCAACATTAGTAAATTTTATTTTTGATGGTCCAGGATCAACATTAGTGAATTTTAAACTTGATGGTCCAGGATCAACATTAGTGTATTTTAATCTTGATGGTCCAGGATCAACATTGGTGAACTTTAATCTTGATGGTCCAGGATCAACATTAGTGAATTTTAATCTTGATGGTCCAGGATCAACATTGGTAAATTTTAATCTTGATGGTCCAGGATCAACATTAGTGAATTTTAAACTTGATGGTCCAGGATCAACATTAGTGAATTCATAATCTTGATGGTCCAGGATCAACATTAGTGAATTTTAATCTTGATGGTCCAGGATCAACATTAGTGAATTTTAATCTTGATGGTCCAGGATCAACATTGGTGAATTTTAATCTTGATGGTCCAGGATCAACATTAGTGAATTTTAAACTTGATGGTCCAGGATCAACATTAGTGCAATTTAATCTTGATGGTCCAGGATCAACATTAGTGAGTTTTAATCTTGATGGTCCAGGATCAACATTGGTGAATTTTAATCTTGATGGTCCAGGATCAACATTAGTGATTTTATAAACTTGATGGTCCAGGATCAACATTAGTGAATTTTAATCTTGATGGTCCAGGATCAACATTGGTGAATATTAATCTTGATGGTCCAGGATCAACATTAGTGAATTTTAATCTTGATGGTCCAGGATCAACATTAGTGAATTTTATTTTTGATGGTCCAGGATCAACATTAGTGAATTTTAAACTTGATGGTCCAGGATCAACATTAGTGAATTTTAATCTTGATGGTCCAGGATCAACATTAGTGAATTTTAATCTTGATGGTCCAGGATCAACATTAGTGAGTTTTAAACTTGATGGTCCAGGATCAACATTAGTGAATTTTAAACTTGATTGTCCAGGATCAACATTAGTGTATTTTAATCTTGATGGTCCAGGATCAACATTGGTGAACTTTAATCTTGATGGTCCAGGATCAACATTAGTGAATTTTAATCTTGATGGTCCAGGATCAACATTGGTAAATTTTAATCTTGATGGTCCAGGATCAACATTAGTGAATTTTAAACTTGATGGTCCAGGATCAACATTAGTGAATTCATAATCTTGATGGTCCAGGATCAACATTAGTGAATTTTAATCTTGATGGTCCAGGATCAACCATAGTGAATTTTAATCTTGATGGTCCAGGATCAACATTGGTGAATTTTAATCTTGATGGTCCAGGATCAACATTAGTGAATTTTAAACTTGATGGTCCAGGATCAACATTAGTGCAATTTATTCTTGGTGGTCCAGGATCAACATTAGTGAGTTTTAATCTTGATGGTCCAGGATCAACATTAGTGAATTTTAAACTTGATGGTCCAGGATCAACATTAGTGAATTTTAATCTTGATGGTCCAGGATCAACATTAGTGAATTTTATTCTTGATGGTCCAGGATCAACATTAGTGAATTTTAAACTTGATGGTCCAGGATCAACATTAGTGAATTTTAATCTTGATGGTCCAGGATCAACATTAGTGAATTTTAATCTTGATGGTCCAGGATCAACATTAGTGAGTTTTAAACTTGATGGTCCAGGATCAACATTAGTGAATTTTAATCTTGATGGTCCAGGATCAACATTGGTGAACTTTAATCTTGATGGTCCAGGATCAACATTAGTGAATTTTAATCTTGATGGTCCAGGATCAACATTGGTGAATTTTAATCTTGATGGTCCAGGATCAACATTAGTGAATTTTAAACTTGATGGTCCAGGATCAACATTAGTGAATTCATAATCTTTATGGTCCAGGATCAACATTAGTGAATTTTAATCTTGATGGTCCAGGATCAACATTAGTGAATTTTATTCTTGATGGTCCAGGATCAACATTAGTGAATTTTAAACTTGATGGTCCAGGATCAACATTAGTGAATTTTAATCTTGATGGTCCAGGATCAACATTAGTGAATTTTAATCTTGATGGTCCAGGATCAACATTAGTGAGTTTTAAACTTGATGGTCCAGGATCAACATTAGTGAATTTTAATCTTGATGGTCCAGGATCAACATTGGTGAACTTTAATCTTGATGGTCCAGGATCAACATTAGTGAATTTTAATCTTGATGGTCCAGGATCAACATTGGTGAATTTTAATCTTGATGGTCCAGGATCAACATTAGTGAATTTTAAACTTGATGGTCCAGGATCAACATTAGTGAATTCATAATCTTTATGGTCCAGGATCAACATTAGTGAATTTTAAACTTGATGGTCCAGGATCAACATTAGTGAATTTTAATCTTGATGGTCCAGGATCAACATTGGTGAATATTAATCTTGATGGTCCAGGATCAACATTAGTGAATTTTAATCTTGATGGTCCAGGATCAACATTAGTGAATTTTATTTTTGATGGTCCAGGATCAACATTAGTGAATTTTAAACTTGATGGTCCAGGATCAACATTAGTGAATTCATAATCTTGATGGTCCAGGATCAACATTAGTGAATTTTAATCTTGATGGTCCAGGATCAACATTAGTGAATTTTAATCTTGATGGTCCAGGATCAACATTGGTGAATTTTAATCTTGATGGTCCAGGATCAACATTAGTGAATTTTAAACTTGATGGTCCAGGATCAACATTAGTGCAATTTAATCTTGATGGTCCAGGATCAACATTAGTGAGTTTTAATCTTGATGGTCCAGGATCAACATTGGTGAATTTTAATCTTGATGGTCCAGGATCAACATTAGTGATTTTATAAACTTGATGGTCCAGGATCAACATTAGTGAATTTTAATCTTGATGGTCCAGGATCAACATTGGTGAATATTAATCTTGATGGTCCAGGATCAACATTAGTGAATTTTAATCTTGATGGTCCAGGATCAACATTAGTGAATTTTATTTTTGATGGTCCAGGATCAACATTAGTGAATTTTAAACTTGATGGTCCAGGATCAACATTAGTGAATTTTAATCTTGATGGTCCAGGATCAACATTAGTGAATTTTAATCTTGATGGTCCAGGATCAACATTAGTGAGTTTTAAACTTGATGGTCCAGGATCAACATTAGTGAATTTTAAACTTGATTGTCCAGGATCAACATTAGTGTATTTTAATCTTGATGGTCCAGGATCAACATTGGTGAACTTTAATCTTGATGGTCCAGGATCAACATTAGTGAATTTTAATCTTGATGGTCCAGGATCAACATTGGTAAATTTTAATCTTGATGGTCCAGGATCAACATTAGTGAATTTTAAACTTGATGGTCCAGGATCAACATTAGTGAATTCATAATCTTGATGGTCCAGGATCAACATTAGTGAATTTTAATCTTGATGGTCCAGGATCAACCATAGTGAATTTTAATCTTGATGGTCCAGGATCAACATTGGTGAATTTTAATCTTGATGGTCCAGGATCAACATTAGTGAATTTTAAACTTGATGGTCCAGGATCAACATTAGTGCAATTTATTCTTGGTGGTCCAGGATCAACATTAGTGAGTTTTAATCTTGATGGTCCAGGATCAACATTAGTGAATTTTAAACTTGATGGTCCAGGATCAACATTAGTGAATTTTAATCTTGATGGTCCAGGATCAACATTAGTGAATTTTATTCTTGATGGTCCAGGATCAACATTAGTGAATTTTAAACTTGATGGTCCAGGATCAACATTAGTGAATTTTAATCTTGATGGTCCAGGATCAACATTAGTGAATTTTAATCTTGATGGTCCAGGATCAACATTAGTGAGTTTTAAACTTGATGGTCCAGGATCAACATTAGTGAATTTTAATCTTGATGGTCCAGGATCAACATTGGTGAACTTTAATCTTGATGGTCCAGGATCAACATTAGTGAATTTTAATCTTGATGGTCCAGGATCAACATTGGTGAATTTTAATCTTGATGGTCCAGGATCAACATTAGTGAATTTTAAACTTGATGGTCCAGGATCAACATTAGTGAATTCATAATCTTTATGGTCCAGGATCAACATTAGTGAATTTTAATCTTGATGGTCCAGGATCAACATTAGTGAATTTTAATCTTGATGGTCCAGGATCAACATTGGTGAATTTTAATCTTGATGGTCCAGGATCAACATTAGTGAATTTTAAACTTGATGGTCCAGGATCAACATTAGTGCAATTTAATCTTGATGGTCCAGGATCAACATTAGTGAGTTTTAATCTTGATGGTCCAGCATCAACATTAGTGAATTTTAAACTTGATGGTCCAGGATCAACATTGGTGACTTTTAATTTTGATGGTCCAGGATCAACATTAGTGATTTTATAAACTTGATGGTCCAGGATCAACATAAGTGATTTTATAAACTTAATGGTCCAGGATCAACATTAGTGAGTTTTAATCTTGATGGTCCACGATCAACATTAGATAATTTTAAACTTGATGGTCCAGGATCAACATTAGTGATTTTATAAACTTGATGGTCCAGGATCAACATTAGTGATTTTATAAACTTGATGGTCCAGGATCAACATTAGTGAGTTTTAATCTTGATGGTCCAGGATCAACATTAGTGAATTTTAAACTTGATGGTCCAGGATCAACATTAGTGATTTTATAAACTTGATGGTCCAGGATCTACATTAGTGAATTTTAAACTTGATGGTCCAGGATCAACATTAGTGAATTCATAATCTTGATGGTCCAGGATCAACATTAGTGAATTTTAATCTTGATGGTCCAGGATCAACATTGGTGAATTTTAATCTTGATGGTCCAGGATCAACATTAGTGAATTTTAATCTTGATGGTCCAGGATCAACATTGGTGAGTTTTAATCTTGATGGTCCAGGATCAACATTAGTGAATTTTATTCTTGATGGTCCAGGATCAACATTGGTGAACTTTATTCTTGATGGTCCAGGATCAACATTAGTGAATTTTAATCTTGATGGTCCAGGATCAACATTGGTGAATTTTAATCTTGATGGTCCAGGATCAACATTAGTGAATTTTAATCTTGATGGTCCAGGATCAACATTGGTGAATTTTAATCTTGATGGTCCAGGATCAACATTGGTGAATTTTAATCTTGATGGTCCAGGATCAACATTGGTGAATTTTAATCTTGATGGTCCAGGATCAACATTAGTTAATTTTAATCTTGATGGTCCAGGATCAACATTAGTGAATTTTAATCTTGATGGTCCAGGATCAACATTGGTGAATTTTAATCTTGATGGTCCAGGATCAACATTAGTGAATTTTAAACTTGATGGTCCAGGATCAACATTGGTGAATTTTATAAACTTGATGGTCCAGGATCAACATTAGTGATTTTATAAACTTGATGGTCCAGGATCAACATAAGTGAGTTTTAATCTTGATGGTCCAGGATCAACATTGGTGAATTTTAATCTTGATGGTCCAGGATCAACATTAGTGATTTTATAAACTTGATGGTCCAGGATCAACATTAGTGATTTTATAAACTTGATGGTCCAGGATCAACATAAGTGAGTTTTAATCTTGATGGTCCAGGATCAACATTGGTGAATTTTAATCTTGATGGTCCAGGATCAACATTAGTTAATTTTAATCTTGATGGTCCAGGATCAACATTAGTGATTTTTAATCTTGATGGTCCAGGATCAACATTGGTGAATTTTAATCTTGATGGTCCAGGATCAACATTAGTGAATTTTAAACTTGATGGTCCAGGATCAACATTAGTGATTTTATAAACTTGATGGTCCAGGATCAACATTAGTGATTTTATAAACTTGATGGTCCAGGATCAACATTAGTGAGTTTTAATCTTGATGGTCCAGGATCAACATTAGATAATTTTAAACTTGATGGTCCAGGATCAACATTAGTGATTTTATAAACTTGATGGTCCAGGATCAACATTAGTGATTTTATAAACTTGATGGTCCAGGATCAACATTAGTGAGTTTTAATCTTGATGGTCCAGTATCAACATTAGTGAATTTTAAACTTGATGGTCCAGGATCAACATTAGTGATTTTATAAACTTGATGGTCCAGGATCAACATTAGTGAATTTTAATCTTGATGGTCCAGGATCAACATAAGTGAGTTTTAATCTTGATGGTCCAGGATCAACATTGGTGAATTTTAATCTTGATGGTCCAGGATCAACATTATTTAATTTTAATCTTGATGGTCCAGGATCAACATTAGTGAATTTTAATCTTGATGGTCCAAGATCAACATTGGTGAATTTTAATCTTGATGGTCCAGGATCAACATTAGTGAATTTTAAACTTGATGGTCCAGGATCAACATTGGTGAATTTTAATCTTGATGGTCCAGGATCAACATTAGTGATTTTATAAACTTGATGGTCCAGGATCAACAATAGTGATTTTATAAACTTGATGGTCCAGGATCAACATTAGTGAGTTTTAATCTTGATGGTCCAGGATCAACATTAGATAATTTTAAACTTGATGGTCCAGGATCAACATTAGTGATTTTATAAACTTGATGGTCCAGGATCAACATTAGTGATTTTATAAACTTGATGGTCCAGGATCAACATTAGTGAGTTTTAATCTTGATGGTCCAGGATCAACATTAGTGAATTTTAAACTTGATGGTCCTGGATCAACATTAGTGAAATTTAAACTTGATGGTCCAGTATCAACATTAGTGAATTTTAATCTTGATGGTCCAGGATCAACATAAGTGAGTTTTAATCTTGATGGTCCAGGATCAACATTGGTGAATTTTAATCTTGATGGTCCAGGATCAACATTAGTTAATTTTAATCTTGATGGTCCAGGATCAACATTAGTGAATTTTAATCTTGATGGTCCAGGATCAACATTGGTGAATTTTAATCTTGATGGTCCAGGATCAACATTAGTGAATTTTAAACTTGATGGTCCAGGATCAATATTGGTGAATTTTAATTTTGATGGTCCAGGATCAACATTGGTAAATTTTAATCTTGATGGTCCAGGATCAACATTAGTGAATTTTAAACTTGATGGTCCAGGATCAACATTAGTGAATTCATAATCTTGATGGTCCAGGATCAACATTAGTGAATTTTAATCTTGATGGTCCAGGATCAACATTAGTGAATTTTAATCTTGATGGTCCAGGATCAACATTGGTGAATTTTAATCTTGATGGTCCAGGATCAACATTAGTGAATTTTAAACTTGATGGTCCAGGATCAACATTAGTGCAATTTAATCTTGATGGTCCAGGATCAACATTAGTGAGTTTTAATCTTGATGGTCCAGGATCAACATTGGTGAATTTTAATCTTGATGGTCCAGGATCAACATTAGTGATTTTATAAACTTGATGGTCCAGGATCAACATTAGTGAATTTTAATCTTGATGGTCCAGGATCAACATTGGTGAATATTAATCTTGATGGACCAGGATCAACATTAGTGAATTTTAATCTTGATGGTCCAGGATCAACATTAGTAAATTTTATTTTTGATGGTCCAGGATCAACATTAGTGAATTTTAAACTTGATGGTCCAGGATCAACATTAGTGAATTTTAATCTTGATGGTCCAGGATCAACATTAGTGAATTTTAATCTTGATGGTCCAGGATCAACATTAGTGAGTTTTAAACTTGATGGTCCAGGATCAACATTAGTGAATTTTAATCTTGATGGTCCAGGATCAACATTGGTGAACTTTAATCTTGATGGTCCAGGATCAACATTAGTGAATTTTAATCTTGATGGTCCAGGATCAACATTGGTGAATTTTAATCTTGATGGTCCAGGATCAACATTAGTGAATTTTAAACTTGATGGTCCAGGATCAACATTAGTGAATTCATAATCTTTATGGTCCAGGATCAACATTGGTGAATTTTAATTTTGATGGTCCAGGATCAACATTAGTGATTTTATAAACTTGATGGTCCAGGATCAACATAAGTGATTTTATAAACTTAATGGTCCAGGATCAACATTAGTGAGTTTTAATCTTGATGGTCCACGATCAACATTAGATAATTTTAAACTTGATGGTCCAGGATCAACATTAGTGATTTTATAAACTTGATGGTCCAGGATCAACATTAGTGATTTTATAAACTTGATGGTCCAGGATCAACATTAGTGAGTTTTAATCTTGATGGTCCAGGATCAACATTAGATAATTTTAATCTTGATGGTCCAGGATCAACATTAGTGATTTTATAAACTTGATGGTCCAGGATCAACATTAGTGAATTTTAAACTTGATGGTCCAGGATCAACATTAGTGAATTCATAATCTTGATGGTCCAGGATCAACATTAGTGAATTTTAATCTTGATGGTCCAGGATCAACATTGGTGAATTTTAATCTTGATGGTCCAGGATCAACATTAGTGAATTTTAATCTTGATGGTCCAGGATCAACATTGGTGAGTTTTAATCTTGATGGTCCAGGATCAACATTAGTGAATTTTATTCTTGATGGTCCAGGATCAACATTGGTGAACTTTATTCTTGATGGTCCAGGATCAACATTAGTGAATTTTAATCTTGATGGTCCAGGATCAACATTGGTGAATTTTAATCTTGATGGTCCAGGATCAACATTAGTGAATTTTAATCTTGATGGTCCAGGATCAACATTGGTGAATTTTAATCTTGATGGTCCAGGATCAACATTGGTGAGTTTTAATCTTGATGGTCCAGGATCAACATTGGTGAATTTTAATCTTGATGGTCCAGGATCAACATTAGTTAATTTTAATCTTGATGGTCCAGGATCAACATTAGTGAATTTTAATCTTGATGGTCCAGGATCAACATTGGTGAATTTTAATCTTGATGGTCCAGGATCAACATTAGTGAATTTTAAACTTGATGGTCCAGGATCAACATTGGTGAATTTTAATCTTGATGGTCCAGGATCAACATTAGTGATTTTATAAACTTGATGGTCCAGGATCAACATTAGTGATTTTATAAACTTGATGGTCCAGGATCAACATTAGTGAGTTTTAATCTTGATGGTCCAGGATCAACATTGGTGAATTTTAATCTTGATGGTCCAGGATCAACATTAGTTAATTTTAATCTTGATGGTCCAGGATCAACATTAGTGAATTTTAATCTTGATGGTCCAAGATCAACATTGGTGAATTTTAATCTTGATGGTCCAGGATCAACATTAGTGAATTTTAAACTTGATGGTCCAGGATCAACATTGGTGAATTTTAATCTTGATGGTCCAGGATCAACATTAGTGATTTTATAAACTTGATGGTCCAGGATCAACAATAGTGATTTTATAAACTTGATGGTCCAGGATCAACATTAGTGAGTTTTAATCTTGATGGTCCAGGATCAACATTAGATAATTTTAAACTTGATGGTCCAGGATCAACATTAGTGATTTTATAAACTTGATGGTCCAGGATCAACATTAGTGATTTTATAAACTTGATGGTCCAGGATCAACATTAGTGAGTTTTAATCTTGATGGTCCAGGATCAACATTAGTGAATTTTAAACTTGATGGTCCTGGATCAACATTAGTGAAATTTAAACTTGATGGTCCAGTATCAACATTAGTGAATTTTAATCTTGATGGTCCAGGATCAACATAAGTGAGTTTTAATCTTGATGGTCCAGGATCAACATTGGTGAATTTTAATCTTGATGGTCCAGGATCAACATTAGTTAATTTTAATCTTGATGGTCCAGGATCAACATTAGTGAATTCATAATCTTGATGGTCCAGGATCAACATTAGTTAATTTTAATCTTGATGGTCCAGGATCAACATTAGTGAATTTTAATCTTGATGGTCCAGGATCAACATTGGTGAATTTTAATCTTGATGGTCCAGGATCAACATTAGTGAATTTTAAACTTGATGGTCCAGGATCAACATTGGTGAATTTTAATCTTGATGGTCCAGGATCAACATTAGTGATTTTATAAACTTGATGGTCCAGGATCAACATTAGTGATTTTATAAACTTGATGGTCCAGGATCAACATTAGTGAGTTTTAATCTTGATGGTCCAGGATCAACATTAGATAATTTTAAATTTGATGGTCCAGGATCAACATTAGTGATTTTATAAACTTGATGGTCCAGGATCAACATTAGTGATTTTATAAACTTGATGGTCCAGGATCAACATTAGTGAGTTTTAATCTTGATGGTCCAGGATCAACATTGGTGAATTTTAATCTTGATGGTCCAGGATCAACATTAGTTAATTTTAATCTTGATGGTCCAGGATCAACATTAGTGAATTTTAATCTTGATGGTCCAAGATCAACATTGGTGAATTTTAATCTTGATGGTCCAGGATCAACATTAGTGAATTTTAAACTTGATGGTCCAGGATCAACATTGGTGAATTTTAATCTTGATGGTCCAGGATCAACATTAGTGATTTTATAAACTTGATGGTCCAGGATCAACAATAGTGATTTTATAAACTTGATGGTCCAGGATCAACATTAGTGAGTTTTAATCTTGATGGTCCAGGATCAACATTAGATAATTTTAAACTTGATGGTCCAGGATCAACATTAGTGATTTTATAAACTTGATGGTCCAGGATCAACATTAGTGAGTTTTAATCTTGATGGTCCAGGATCAACATTAGTGAATTTTAAACTTGATGGTCCTGGATCAACATTAGTGAAATTTAAACTTGATGGTCCAGTATCAACATTAGTGAATTTTAATCTTGATGGTCCAGGATCAACATAAGTGAGTTTTAATCTTGATGGTCCAGGATCAACATTGGTGAATTTTAATCTTGATGGTCCAGGATCAACATTAGTTAATTTTAATCTTGATGGTCCAGGATCAACATTAGTGAATTTTAATCTTGATGGTCCAGGATCAACATTGGTGAATTTTAATCTTGATGGTCCAGGATCAACATTAGTGAATTTTAAACTTGATGGTCCAGGATCAACATTGGTGAATTTTAATTTTGATGGTCCAGGATCAACATTGGTAAATTTTAATCTTGATGGTCCAGGATCAACATTAGTGAATTTTAAACTTGATGGTCCAGGATCAACATTAGTGAATTCATAATCTTGATGGTCCAGGATCAACATTAGTGAATTTTAATCTTGATGGTCCAGGATCAACATTAGTGAATTTTAATCTTGATGGTCCAGGATCAACATTGGTGAATTTTAATCTTGATGGTCCAGGATCAACATTAGTGAATTTTAAACTTGATGGTCCAGGATCAACATTAGTGCAATTTAATCTTGATGGTCCAGGATCAACATTAGTGAGTTTTAATCTTGATGGTCCAGGATCAACATTGGTGAATTTTAATCTTGATGGTCCAGGATCAACATTAGTGATTTTATAAACTTGATGGTCCAGGATCAACATTAGTGAATTAATAATCTTGATGGTCCAGGATCAACATTGGTGAATATTAATCTTGATGGTCCAGGATCAACATTAGTGAATTTTAATCTTGATGGTCCAGGATCAACATTAGTAAATTTTATTTTTGATGGTCCAGGATCAACATTAGTGAATTTTAAACTTGATGGTCCAGGATCAACATTAGTGAATTTTAATCTTGATGGTCCAGGATCAACATTAGTGAATTTTAATCTTGATGGTCCAGGATCAACATTAGTGAGTTTTAAACTTGATTGTCCAGGATCAACATTAGTGAATTTTAAACTTGATTGTCCAGGATCAACATTAGTGTATTTTAATCTTGATGGTCCAGGATCAACATTGGTGAACTTTAATCTTGATGGTCCAGGATCAACATTAGTGAATTTTAATCTTGATGGTCCAGGATCAACATTGGTAAATTTTAATCTTGATGGTCCAGGATCAACATTAGTGAATTTTAAACTTGATGGTCCAGGATCAACATTAGTGAATTCATAATCTTGATGGTCCAGGATCAACATTAGTGAATTTTAATCTTGATGGTCCAGGATTAACCATAGTGAATTTTAATCTTGATGGTCCAGGATCAACATTGGTGAATTTTAATCTTGATGGTCCAGGATCAACATTAGTGAATTTTAAACTTGATGGTCCAGGATCAACATTAGTGCAATTTAATCTTGATGGTCCAGGATCAACATTAGTGAGTTTTAATCTTGATGGTCCAGCATCAACATTAGTGAAATTTAAACTTGATGGTCCAGGATCAACATTAGTGAATTTTAAACTTGATGGTCCAGGATCAACATTAGTGAATTTTATTCTTGGTGGTCCAGGATCAACATTAGTGAGTTTTAAACTTGATGGTCCAGGATCAACATTAGTGAATTTTAAACTTGATGGTCCAGGATCAACATTAGTGAATTTTAATCTTGATGGTCCAGGATCAACATTAGTGAATTTTATTCTTGATGGTCCAGGATCAACATTAGTGAATTTTAAACTTGATGGTCCAGGATCAACATTAGTGAATTTTAATCTTGATGGTCCAGGATCAACATTAGTGAATTTTAATCTTGATGGTCCAGGATCAACATTAGTGAGTTTTAAACTTGATGGTCCAGGATCAACATTAGTGAATTTTAATCTTGATGGTCCAGGATCAACATTGGTGAACTTTAATCTTGATGGTCCAGGATCAACATTAGTGAATTTTAATCTTGATGGTCCAGGATCAACATTGGTGAATTTTAATCTTGATGGTCCAGGATCAACATTAGTGAATTTTAAACTTGATGGTCCAGGATCAACATTAGTGAATTCATAATCTTTATGGTCCAGGATCAACATTAGTGAATTTTAATCTTGATGGTCCAGGATCAACATTAGTGAATTTTAATCTTGATGGTCCAGGATCAACATTAGTGCAATTTAATCTTGATGGTCCAGGATCAACATTAGTGAGTTTTAATCTTGATGGTCCAGCATCAACATTAGTGAATTTTAAACTTGATGGTCCAGGATCAACATTGGTGAATTTTAATTTTGATGGTCCAGGATCAACATTAGTGATTTTATAAACTTGATGGTCCAGGATCAACATAAGTGATTTTATAAACTTAATGGTCCAGGATCAACATTAGTGAGTTTTAATCTTGATGGTCCACAATCAACATTAGATAATTTTAAACTTGATGGTCCAGGATCAACATTAGTGATTTTATAAACTTGATGGTCCAGGATCAACATTAGTGATTTTATAAACTTGATGGTCCAGGATCAACATTAGTGAGTTTTAATCTTGATGGTCCAGGATCAACATTAGTGAATTTTAAACTTGATGGTCCAGGATCAACATTAGTGATTTTATAAACTTGATGGTCCAGGATCAACATTAGTGAATTTTAAACTTGATGGTCCAGGATCAACATTAGTGAATTCATAATCTTGATGGTCCAGGATCAACATTAGTGAATTTTAATCTTGATGGTCCAGGATCAACATTGGTGAATTTTAATCTTGATGGTCCAGGATCAACATTAGTGAATTTTATTCTTGATGGTCCAGGATCAACATTGGTGAACTTTATTCTTGATGGTCCAGGATCAACATTAGTGAATTTTAATCTTGATGGTCCAGGATCAACATTGTTGAATTTTAATCTTGATGGTCCAGGATCAACATTAGTGAATTTTAATCTTGATGGTCCAGGATCAACATTGGTGAATTTTAATCTTGATGGTCCAGGATCAACATTGGTGAATTTTAATCTTGATGGTCCAGGATCAACATTGGTGAATTTTAATCTTGATGGTCCAGGATCAACATTAGTTATTTTTAATCTTGATGGTCCAGGATCAACTTTAGTGAATTTTAATCTTGATGGTCCAGGATCAACATTGGTGAATTTTAATCTTGATGGTCCAGGATCAACATTGGTGAATTTTAATCTTGATGGTCCAGGATCAACATTAGTGAATTTTAAACTTGATGGTCCAGGATCAACATTGGTGAATTTTAATCTTGATGGTCCAGGATCAACATTAGTGATTTTATGAACTTGATGGTCCAGGATCAACATAAGTGAGTTTTAATCTTGATGGTCCAGGATCAACATTGGTGAATTTTAATCTTGATGGTCCAGGATCAACATTAGTTAATTTTAATCTTGATGGTGCAGGATCAACATTAGTGAATTTTAATCTTGATGGTCCAGGATCAACATTGGTGAATTTTAATCTTGATGGTCCAGGATCAACATTAGTGAATTTTAAACTTGATGGTCCAGGATCAACATTGGTGAATTTTAATCTTGATGGTCCAGGATCAACATTAGTGATTTTATAAACTTGATGGTCCAGGATCAACATTAGTGATTTTATAAACTTGATGGTCCAGGATCAACATTAGTGAGTTTTAATCTTGATGGTCCAGGATCAACATTAGTGAATTTTAAACTTGATGGTCCAGGATCAACATTAGTGATTTTATAAACTTGATAGTCCAGGATCAACATTAGTGAATTTTAATCTTGATGGTCCAGGATCAACATAAGTGAGTTTTAATCTTGATGGTCCAGGATCAACATTGGTGAATTTTAATCTTGATGGTCCAGGATCAACATTAGTTAATTTTAATCTTGATGGTCCAGGATCAACATTAGTGAATTTTAATCTTGATGGTCCAAGATCAACATTGGTGAATTTTAATCTTGATGGTCCAGGATCAACATTAGTGAATTTTAAACTTGATGGTCCAGGATCAACATTGGTGAATTTTAATCTTGATGGTCCAGGATCAACATTAGTGATTTTATAAACTTGATGGTCCAGGATCAACAATAGTGATTTTATAAACTTGATGGTCCAGGATCAACATTAGTGAGTTTTAATCTTGATGGTCCAGGATCAACATTAGATAATTTTAAACTTAATGGTCCAGGATCAACATTAGTGATTTTATAAACTTGATGGTCCAGGATCAACATTAGTGATTTTATAAACTTGATGGTCCAGGATCAACATTAGTGAGTTTTAATCTTGATGGTCCAGGATCAACATTAGTGAATTTTAAACTTGATGGTCCAGGATCAACATTAGTGAAATTTAAACTTGATGGTCCAGTATCAACATTAGTGAATTTTAATCTTGATGGTCCAGGATCAACATAAGTGAGTTTTAATCTTGATGGTCCAGGATCAACATTGGTGAATTTTAATCTTGATGGTCCAGGATCAACATTAGTTAATTTTAATCTTGATGGTCCAGGATCAACATTAGTGAATTTTAATCTTGATGGTCCAGGATCAACATTGGTGAATTTTAATCTTGATGGTCCAGGATCAACATTAGTGAATTTTAAACTTGATGGTCCAGGATCAACATTGGTGAATTTTAATTTTGATGGTCCAGGATCAACATTAGTGATTTTATAAACTTGATGGTCCAGGATCAACATAAGTGATTTTATAAACTTGATGGTCCAGGATCAACATTAGTGAGTTTTAATCTTGATGGTCCACGATCAACATTAGATAATTTTAAACTTGATGGTCCAGGATCAACATTAGTGATTTTATAAACTTGATGGTCCAGGATCAACATTAGTGATTTTATAAACTTGATGGTCCAGGATCAACATTAGTGAGTTTTAATCTTGATGGTCCAGGATCAACATTAGTGAATTTTAAACTTGATGGTCCAGGATCAACATTAGTGATTTTATAAACTTGATGGTCCAGGATCAACATTAGTGAATTTTAAACTTGATGGTCCAGGATCAACATTAGTGAATTCATAATCTTGATGGTCCAGGATCAACATTAGTGAATTTTAATCTTGATGGTCCAGGATCAACATTGGTGAATTTTAATCTTGATGGTCCAGGATCAACATTAGTGAATTTTAATCTTGATGGTCCAGGATCAACATTGGTGAATTTTAATCTTGATGGTCCAGGATCAACATTAGTGAATTTTAATCTTGATGGTCCAGGATCAACATTGGTGAATTTTAATCTTGATGGTCCAGGATCAACATTAGTGAAATTTAAACTTGATGGTCCAGGATCAACATTAGTGAATTTTAATCTTGATGGTCCAGGATCAACATTAGTGAATTTTAATCTTGATGGTCCAGGATCAACATTAGTGAAATTTAAACTTGATGGTCCAGGATCAACATTAGTGAGTTTTAATCTTGATGGTCCAGGATCAACATTAGTGATTTTATAAACTTGATGGTCCAGGATCAACATTAGTGATTTTATAAACTTGATGGTCCAGGATCAACATTAGTGAATTTTAAACTTGATGGTCCAGGATCAACATTAGTGAGTTTTAATCTTGATGGTCCAGGATCAACATTAGTGAATTTTAAACTTGATGGTCCAGGATCAACATTAGTGATTTTATAAACTTGATGGTCAAGGATCAACATTAGTGAATTTTAATCTTGATGGTCCAAGATCAACATTAGTGAATTCATAATCTTGATGGTCCAGGATCAACATTAGTGAATTTTAATCTTAATGGTCCAGGATCAACATTAGTGAATTTTAATCTTAATGGTCAAGGATCAACATTAGTGAATTTTAATCTTGATGGTCCAGGATCAACATTAGTGAATTCATAATCTTGATGGTCCAGGATCAACATTAGTGAATTTTAAACTTGATGGTCCAGGATCAGCATTAGTGACATTTAATCTTGATAGTCCAGGATCAACATTAGTGAATTAATAATCTTGATGGTCCAGGATCAGCATTAGTGATTTTTAATCTTGATGGTCCAGGATCAACATTAGTGAATTCATAATCTTGATGGTCCAGGATCAACATTAGTGAATTTTATTCTTGATGGCCCAGGATCAACATAAGTGAGTTTTAATCTTGATGGTCCAGGATCAACATTGGTGAATTTTAATCTTGATGGTCCAGGATCAACATTAGTGAATTTTTATCTTGATGGTCCAGGATCAACATTGGTGAACTTTATTCTTGATGGTCCAGGATCAACATTAGTGAATTTTAATCTTGATAGTCCAGGATCAACATTAGTGAATTAATAATCTTGATGGTCCAGGATCAGCATTAGTGATTTTTAATCTTGATGGTCCAGGATCAACATTAGTGAGTTTTAATCTTGATGGTCCAGGATCAACATTGGTGAATTTTAATCTTGATGGTCCAGGATCAACATTAGTGAAATTTAAACTTTATGGTCCAGGATCAACATTAGTGAATTTTAATCTTGATGGTCCAGGATCAACATTAGTGAATTTTAATCTTGATGGTCCAGGATCAACATTAGTGAAATTTAAACTTGATGGTCCAGGATCAACATTAGTGAGTTTTAATCTTGATGGTCCAGGATCAACATTAGTGATTTTATAAACTTGATGGTCCAGGATCAACATTAGTGATTTTATAAACTTGATGGTCCAGGATCAACATTAGTGAATTTTAAACTTGATGGTCCAGGATCAACATTAGTGAGTTTTAATCTTGATGGTCCAGGATCAACATTAGTGAATTTTAATCTTGATGGTCCAGGATCAACATTAGTGAATTTTAAACTTGATGGTCCAGGATCAACATTAGTGATTTTATAAACTTGATGGTCAAGGATCAACATTAGTGAATTTTAATCTTGATGGTCCAAGATCAACATTAGTGAATTCATAATCTTGATGGTTCAGGATCAACATTAGTGAATTTTAATCTTAATGGTCCAGGTTCAACATTAGTGAATTTTAATCTTGATGGTCAAGGATCAACATTAGTGAATTTTAATCTTGATGGTCCAGGATCAACATTAGTGAATTCATAATCTTGATGGTCCAGGATCAACATTAGTGAATTTTAATCTTAATGGTCCAGGATCAGCATTAGTGACATTTAATCTTGATGGTCCAGGATCAACAATAGGGATTTTATCATCTTGATGGTCCAGGATCAACATTAGTGAATTTTAATCTTGATAGTCCAGGATCAACATTAGTGAATTAATAATCTTGATGGTCCAGGATCAGCATTAGTGATTTTTAATCTTGATGGTCCAGGATCAACATTAGTGAATTCATAATCTTGATGGTCCAGGATCAACATTAGTGAATTTTATTCTTGATGGTCCAGGATCAACATTAGTGAATTTTAAACTTGATGGTCCAGGATCAACATTAGTGAATTTTAATCTTGATGGTCCAGGATCAACATTAGTGAATTTTAATCTTGATGGTCCAAGATCAACATTGGTGAATTTTAATCTTGATGGTCCAGGATCAACATTAGTGAATTTTAAACTTGATGGTCCAGGATCAACATTGGTGAATTTTAATCTTGATGGTCCAGGATCAACATTAGTGATTTTATAAACTTGATGGTCCAGGATCAACAATAGTGATTTTATAAACTTGATGGTCCAGGATCAACATTAGTGAGTTTTAAACTTGATGGTCCAGGATCAACATTAGATAATTTTAAACTTGATGGTCCAGGATCAACATTAGTGATTTTATAAACTTGATGGTCCAGGATCAACATTAGTGATTTTATAAACTTGATGGTCCAGGATCAACATTAGTGAGTTTTAATCTTGATGGTCCAAGATCAACATTAGTGAATTTTAAACTTGATGGTCCAGGATCAACATTAGTGAAATTTAAACTTGATGGTCCAGTATCAACATTAGTGAATTTTAATCTTGATGGTCCAGGATCAACATAAGTGAGTTTTATACTTGATGGTCCAGGATCAACATTGGTGAATTTTAATCTTGATGGTCCAGGATCAACATTAGTTAATTTTAATCTTGATGGTCCAGGATCAACATTAGTGAATTTTAATCTTGATGGTCCAGGATCAACATTGGTGAATTTTAATCTTGATGGTCCAGGATCAACATTGGTGAATTTTAATCTTGATGGTCCAGGATCAACATTGGTAAATTTTAATCTTGATGGTCCAGGATCAACATTAGTGAATTTTAAACTTGATGGTCCAGGATCAACATTAGTGAATTCATAATCTTGATGGTCCAGGATCAACATTAGTGAATTTTAATCTTGATGGTCCAGGATCAACATTAGTGAATTTTAATCTTGATGGTCCAGGATCAACATTGGTGAATTTTAATCTTGATGGTCCAGGATCAACATTAGTGAATTTTAAACTTGATGGTCCAGGATCAACATTAGTGCAATTTAATCTTGATGGTCCAGGATCAACATTAGTGAGTTTTAATCTTGATGGTCCAGGATCAACATTGGTGAATTTTAATCTTGATGGTCCAGGATCAACATTAGTGATTTTATAAACTTGATGGTCCAGGATCAACATTAGTGAATTTTAATTTTGATGGTCCAGGATCAACATTGGTGAATATTAATCTTGATGGTCCAGGATAAACATTAGTGAGTTTTAATCTTGATGGTCCAGCATCAACATTAGTGAAATTTAAACTTGATGGTCCAGGATCAACATTAGTGAATTTTAAACTTGATGGTCCAGGATCAACATTAGTGAATTTTATTCTTGGTGGTCCAGGATCAACATTAGTGAGTTTTAAACTTGATGGTCCAGGATCAACATTAGTGAATTTTAAACTTGATGGTCCAGGATCAACATTAGTGAATTTTAATCTTGATGGTCCAGGATCAACATTAGTGAATTTTATCCTTGATGGTCCAGGATCAACATTAGTGAATTTTAAACTTGATGGTCCAGGATCAACATTAGTGAATTTTAATCTTGATGGTCCAGGATCAACATTAGTGAGTTTTAATCTTGATGGTCCAGGATCAACATTAGTGAGTTTTAAACTTGATGGTCCAGGATCAACATTAGTGAATTTTAATCTTAATGGTCCAGGATCAACATTAGTGAATTTTAATCTTGATGGTCCAGGATCAACATTAGTGAATTTTAATCTTGATGGTCCAGGATCAACATTAGTGAATTTTAAACTTGATGGTCCAGGATCAACATTAGTGAATTCATAATCTTTATGGTCCAGGATCAACATTAGTGAATTTTAAACTTGATGGTCCAGGATCAACATTAGTGAATTTTAATCTTGATGGTCCAGGATCAACATTGGTGAATATTAATCTTGATGGTCCAGGATCAACATTAGTGAATTTTAATCTTGATGGTCCAGGATCAACATTAGTGAATTTTATTTTTGATGGTCCAGGATCAACATTAGTGAATTTTAAACTTGATGGTCCAGGATCAACATTAGTGAATTCATAATCTTGATGGTCCAGGATCAACATTAGTGAATTTTAATCTTGATGGTCCAGGATCAACATTAGTGAATTTTAATCTTGATGGTCCAGGATCAACATTGGTGAATTTTAATCTTGATGGTCCAGGATCAACATTAGTGAATTTTAAACTTGATGGTCCAGGATCAACATTAGTGCAATTTAATCTTGATGGTCCAGGATCAACATTAGTGAGTTTTAATCTTGATGGTCCAGGATCAACATTGGTGAATTTTAATCTTGATGGTCCAGGATCAACATTAGTGATTTTATAAACTTGATGGTCCAGGATCAACATTAGTGAATTTTAATCTTGATGGTCCAGGATCAACATTGGTGAATATTAATCTTGATGGTCCAGGATCAACATTAGTGAATTTTAATCTTGATGGTCCAGGATCAACATTAGTGAATTTTATTTTTGATGGTCCAGGATCAACATTAGTGAATTTTAAACTTGATGGTCCAGGATCAACATTAGTGAATTTTAATCTTGATGGTCCAGGATCAACATTAGTGAATTTTAATCTTGATGGTCCAGGATCAACATTAGTGAGTTTTAAACTTGATGGTCCAGGATCAACATTAGTGAATTTTAAACTTGATTGTCCAGGATCAACATTAGTGTATTTTAATCTTGATGGTCCAGGATCAACATTGGTGAACTTTAATCTTGATGGTCCAGGATCAACATTAGTGAATTTTAATCTTGATGGTCCAGGATCAACATTGGTAAATTTTAATCTTGATGGTCCAGGATCAACATTAGTGAATTTTAAACTTGATGGTCCAGGATCAACATTAGTGAATTCATAATCTTGATGGTCCAGGATCAACATTAGTGAATTTTAATCTTGATGGTCCAGGATCAACCATAGTGAATTTTAATCTTGATGGTCCAGGATCAACATTGGTGAATTTTAATCTTGATGGTCCAGGATCAACATTAGTGAATTTTAAACTTGATGGTCCAGGATCAACATTAGTGCAATTTATTCTTGGTGGTCCAGGATCAACATTAGTGAGTTTTAATCTTGATGGTCCAGGATCAACATTAGTGAATTTTAAACTTGATGGTCCAGGATCAACATTAGTGAATTTTAATCTTGATGGTCCAGGATCAACATTAGTGAATTTTATTCTTGATGGTCCAGGATCAACTTAAGTGAATTTTAAACTTGATGGTCCAGGATCAACATTAGTGAATTTTAATCTTGATGGTCCAGGATCAACATTAGTGAATTTTAATCTTGATGGTCCAGGATCAACATTAGTGAGTTTTAAACTTGATGGTCCAGGATCAACATTAGTGAATTTTAATCTTGATGGTCCAGGATCAACATTGGTGAACTTTAATCTTGATGGTCCAGGATCAACATTAGTGAATTTTAATCTTGATGGTCCAGGATCAACATTGGTGAATTTTAATCTTGATGGTCCAGGATCAACATTAGTGAATTTTAAACTTGATGGTCCAGGATCAACATTAGTGAATTCATAATCTTTATGGTCCAGGATCAACATTAGTGAATTTTAATCTTGATGGTCCAGGATCAACATTAGTGAATTTTAATCTTGATGGTCCAGGATCAACATTGGTGAATTTTAATCTTGATGGTCCAGGATCAACATTAGTGAATTTTAAACTTGATGGTCCAGGATCAACATTAGTGCAATTTAATCTTGATGGTCCAGGATCAACATTAGTGAGTTTTAATCTTGATGGTCCAGCATCAACATTAGTGAATTTTAAACTTGATGGTCCAGGATCAACATTGGTGACTTTTAATTTTGATGGTCCAGGATCAACATTAGTGATTTTATAAACTTGATGGTCCAGGATCAACATAAGTGATTTTATAAACTTAATGGTCCAGGATCAACATTAGTGAGTTTTAATCTTGATGGTCCACGATCAACATTAGATAATTTTAAACTTGATGGTCCAGGATCAACATTAGTGATTTTATAAACTTGATGGTCCAGGATCAACATTAGTGATTTTATAAACTTGATGGTCCAGGATCAACATTAGTGAGTTTTAATCTTGATGGTCCAGGATCAACATTAGTGAATTTTAAACTTGATGGTCCAGGATCAACATTAGTGATTTTATAAACTTGATGGTCCAGGATCTACATTAGTGAATTTTAAACTTGATGGTCCAGGATCAACATTAGTGAATTCATAATCTTGATGGTCCAGGATCAACATTAGTGAATTTTAATCTTGATGGTCCAGGATCAACATTGGTGAATTTTAATCTTGATGGTCCAGGATCAACATTAGTGAATTTTAATCTTGATGGTCCAGGATCAACATTGGTGAGTTTTAATCTTGATGGTCCAGGATCAACATTAGTGAATTTTATTCTTGATGGTCCAGGATCAACATTGGTGAACTTTATTCTTGATGGTCCAGGATCAACATTAGTGAATTTTAATCTTGATGGTCCAGGATCAACATTGGTGAATTTTAATCTTGATGGTCCAGGATCAACATTAGTGAATTTTAATCTTGATGGTCCAGGATCAACATTGGTGAATTTTAATCTTGATGGTCCAGGATCAACATTGGTGAATTTTAATCTTGATGGTCCAGGATCAACATTGGTGAATTTTAATCTTGATGGTCCAGGATCAACATTAGTTAATTTTAATCTTGATGGTCCAGGATCAACATTAGTGAATTTTAATCTTGATGGTCCAGGATCAACATTGGTGAATTTTAATCTTGATGGTCCAGGATCAACATTAGTGAATTTTAAACTTGATGGTCCAGGATCAACATTGGTGAATTTTATAAACTTGATGGTCCAGGATCAACATTAGTGATTTTATAAACTTGATGGTCCAGGATCAACATAAGTGAGTTTTAATCTTGATGGTCCAGGATCAACATTGGTGAATTTTAATCTTGATGGTCCAGGATCAACATTAGTGATTTTATAAACTTGATGGTCCAGGATCAACATTAGTGATTTTATAAACTTGATGGTCCAGGATCAACATAAGTGAGTTTTAATCTTGATGGTCCAGGATCAACATTGGTGAATTTTAATCTTGATGGTCCAGGATCAACATTAGTTAATTTTAATCTTGATGGTCCAGGATCAACATTAGTGATTTTTAATCTTGATGGTCCAGGATCAACATTGGTGAATTTTAATCTTGATGGTCCAGGATCAACATTAGTGAATTTTAAACTTGATGGTCCAGGATCAACATTAGTGATTTTATAAACTTGATGGTCCAGGATCAACATTAGTGATTTTATAAACTTGATGGTCCAGGATCAACATTAGTGAGTTTTAATCTTGATGGTCCAGGATCAACATTAGATAATTTTAAACTTGATGGTCCAGGATCAACATTAGTGATTTTATAAACTTGATGGTCCAGGATCAACATTAGTGATTTTATAAACTTGATGGTCCAGGATCAACATTAGTGAGTTTTAATCTTGATGGTCCAGTATCAACATTAGTGAATTTTAAACTTGATGGTCCAGGATCAACATTAGTGATTTTATAAACTTGATGGTCCAGGATCAACATTAGTGAATTTTAATCTTGATGGTCCAGGATCAACATAAGTGAGTTTTAATCTTGATGGTCCAGGATCAACATTGGTGAATTTTAATCTTGATGGTCCAGGATCAACATTATTTAATTTTAATCTTGATGGTCCAGGATCAACATTAGTGAATTTTAATCTTGATGGTCCAAGATCAACATTGGTGAATTTTAATCTTGATGGTCCAGGATCAACATTAGTGAATTTTAAACTTGATGGTCCAGGATCAACATTGGTGAATTTTAATCTTGATGGTCCAGGATCAACATTAGTGATTTTATAAACTTGATGGTCCAGGATCAACAATAGTGATTTTATAAACTTGATGGTCCAGGATCAACATTAGTGAGTTTTAATCTTGATGGTCCAGGATCAACATTAGATAATTTTAAACTTGATGGTCCAGGATCAACATTAGTGATTTTATAAACTTGATGGTCCAGGATCAACATTAGTGATTTTATAAACTTGATGGTCCAGGATCAACATTAGTGAGTTTTAATCTTGATGGTCCAGGATCAACATTAGTGAATTTTAAACTTGATGGTCCTGGATCAACATTAGTGAAATTTAAACTTGATGGTCCAGTATCAACATTAGTGAATTTTAATCTTGATGGTCCAGGATCAACATAAGTGAGTTTTAATCTTGATGGTCCAGGATCAACATTGGTGAATTTTAATCTTGATGGTCCAGGATCAACATTAGTTAATTTTAATCTTGATGGTCCAGGATCAACATTAGTGAATTTTAATCTTGATGGTCCAGGATCAACATTGGTGAATTTTAATCTTGATGGTCCAGGATCAACATTAGTGAATTTTAAACTTGATGGTCCAGGATCAATATTGGTGAATTTTAATTTTGATGGTCCAGGATCAACATTGGTAAATTTTAATCTTGATGGTCCAGGATCAACATTAGTGAATTTTAAACTTGATGGTCCAGGATCAACATTAGTGAATTCATAATCTTGATGGTCCAGGATCAACATTAGTGAATTTTAATCTTGATGGTCCAGGATCAACATTAGTGAATTTTAATCTTGATGGTCCAGGATCAACATTGGTGAATTTTAATCTTGATGGTCCAGGATCAACATTAGTGAATTTTAAACTTGATGGTCCAGGATCAACATTAGTGCAATTTAATCTTGATGGTCCAGGATCAACATTAGTGAGTTTTAATCTTGATGGTCCAGGATCAACATTGGTGAATTTTAATCTTGATGGTCCAGGATCAACATTAGTGATTTTATAAACTTGATGGTCCAGGATCAACATTAGTGAATTTTAATCTTGATGGTCCAGGATCAACATTGGTGAATATTAATCTTGATGGACCAGGATCAACATTAGTGAATTTTAATCTTGATGGTCCAGGATCAACATTAGTAAATTTTATTTTTGATGGTCCAGGATCAACATTAGTGAATTTTAAACTTGATGGTCCAGGATCAACATTAGTGAATTTTAATCTTGATGGTCCAGGATCAACATTAGTGAATTTTAATCTTGATGGTCCAGGATCAACATTAGTGAGTTTTAAACTTGATGGTCCAGGATCAACATTAGTGAATTTTAATCTTGATGGTCCAGGATCAACATTGGTGAACTTTAATCTTGATGGTCCAGGATCAACATTAGTGAATTTTAATCTTGATGGTCCAGGATCAACATTGGTGAATTTTAATCTTGATGGTCCAGGATCAACATTAGTGAATTTTAAACTTGATGGTCCAGGATCAACATTAGTGAATTCATAATCTTTATGGTCCAGGATCAACATTGGTGAATTTTAATTTTGATGGTCCAGGATCAACATTAGTGATTTTATAAACTTGATGGTCCAGGATCAACATAAGTGATTTTATAAACTTAATGGTCCAGGATCAACATTAGTGAGTTTTAATCTTGATGGTCCACGATCAACATTAGATAATTTTAAACTTGATGGTCCAGGATCAACATTAGTGATTTTATAAACTTGATGGTCCAGGATCAACATTAGTGATTTTATAAACTTGATGGTCCAGGATCAACATTAGTGAGTTTTAATCTTGATGGTCCAGGATCAACATTAGATAATTTTAATCTTGATGGTCCAGGATCAACATTAGTGATTTTATAAACTTGATGGTCCAGGATCAACATTAGTGAATTTTAAACTTGATGGTCCAGGATCAACATTAGTGAATTCATAATCTTGATGGTCCAGGATCAACATTAGTGAATTTTAATCTTGATGGTCCAGGATCAACATTGGTGAATTTTAATCTTGATGGTCCAGGATCAACATTAGTGAATTTTAATCTTGATGGTCCAGGATCAACATTGGTGAGTTTTAATCTTGATGGTCCAGGATCAACATTAGTGAATTTTATTCTTGATGGTCCAGGATCAACATTGGTGAACTTTATTCTTGATGGTCCAGGATCAACATTAGTGAATTTTAATCTTGATGGTCCAGGATCAACATTGGTGAATTTTAATCTTGATGGTCCAGGATCAACATTAGTGAATTTTAATCTTGATGGTCCAGGATCAACATTGGTGAATTTTAATCTTGATGGTCCAGGATCAACATTGGTGAGTTTTAATCTTGATGGTCCAGGATCAACATTGGTGAATTTTAATCTTGATGGTCCAGGATCAACATTAGTTAATTTTAATCTTGATGGTCCAGGATCAACATTAGTGAATTTTAATCTTGATGGTCCAGGATCAACATTGGTGAATTTTAATCTTGATGGTCCAGGATCAACATTAGTGAATTTTAAACTTGATGGTCCAGGATCAACATTGGTGAATTTTAATCTTGATGGTCCAGGATCAACATTAGTGATTTTATAAACTTGATGGTCCAGGATCAACATTAGTGATTTTATAAACTTGATGGTCCAGGATCAACATTAGTGAGTTTTAATCTTGATGGTCCAGGATCAACATTGGTGAATTTTAATCTTGATGGTCCAGGATCAACATTAGTTAATTTTAATCTTGATGGTCCAGGATCAACATTAGTGAATTTTAATCTTGATGGTCCAAGATCAACATTGGTGAATTTTAATCTTGATGGTCCAGGATCAACATTAGTGAATTTTAAACTTGATGGTCCAGGATCAACATTGGTGAATTTTAATCTTGATGGTCCAGGATCAACATTAGTGATTTTATAAACTTGATGGTCCAGGATCAACAATAGTGATTTTATAAACTTGATGGTCCAGGATCAACATTAGTGAGTTTTAATCTTGATGGTCCAGGATCAACATTAGATAATTTTAAACTTGATGGTCCAGGATCAACATTAGTGATTTTATAAACTTGATGGTCCAGGATCAACATTAGTGATTTTATAAACTTGATGGTCCAGGATCAACATTAGTGAGTTTTAATCTTGATGGTCCAGGATCAACATTAGTGAATTTTAAACTTGATGGTCCTGGATCAACATTAGTGAAATTTAAACTTGATGGTCCAGTATCAACATTAGTGAATTTTAATCTTGATGGTCCAGGATCAACATAAGTGAGTTTTAATCTTGATGGTCCAGGATCAACATTGGTGAATTTTAATCTTGATGGTCCAGGATCAACATTAGTTAATTTTAATCTTGATGGTCCAGGATCAACATTAGTGAATTCATAATCTTGATGGTCCAGGATCAACATTAGTTAATTTTAATCTTGATGGTCCAGGATCAACATTAGTGAATTTTAATCTTGATGGTCCAGGATCAACATTGGTGAATTTTAATCTTGATGGTCCAGGATCAACATTAGTGAATTTTAAACTTGATGGTCCAGGATCAACATTGGTGAATTTTAATCTTGATGGTCCAGGATCAACATTAGTGATTTTATAAACTTGATGGTCCAGGATCAACATTAGTGATTTTATAAACTTGATGGTCCAGGATCAACATTAGTGAGTTTTAATCTTGATGGTCCAGGATCAACATTAGATAATTTTAAATTTGATGGTCCAGGATCAACATTAGTGATTTTATAAACTTGATGGTCCAGGATCAACATTAGTGATTTTATAAACTTGATGGTCCAGGATCAACATTAGTGAGTTTTAATCTTGATGGTCCAGGATCAACATTGGTGAATTTTAATCTTGATGGTCCAGGATCAACATTAGTTAATTTTAATCTTGATGGTCCAGGATCAACATTAGTGAATTTTAATCTTGATGGTCCAAGATCAACATTGGTGAATTTTAATCTTGATGGTCCAGGATCAACATTAGTGAATTTTAAACTTGATGGTCCAGGATCAACATTGGTGAATTTTAATCTTGATGGTCCAGGATCAACATTAGTGATTTTATAAACTTGATGGTCCAGGATCAACAATAGTGATTTTATAAACTTGATGGTCCAGGATCAACATTAGTGAGTTTTAATCTTGATGGTCCAGGATCAACATTAGATAATTTTAAACTTGATGGTCCAGGATCAACATTAGTGATTTTATAAACTTGATGGTCCAGGATCAACATTAGTGAGTTTTAATCTTGATGGTCCAGGATCAACATTAGTGAATTTTAAACTTGATGGTCCTGGATCAACATTAGTGAAATTTAAACTTGATGGTCCAGTATCAACATTAGTGAATTTTAATCTTGATGGTCCAGGATCAACATAAGTGAGTTTTAATCTTGATGGTCCAGGATCAACATTGGTGAATTTTAATCTTGATGGTCCAGGATCAACATTAGTTAATTTTAATCTTGATGGTCCAGGATCAACATTAGTGAATTTTAATCTTGATGGTCCAGGATCAACATTGGTGAATTTTAATCTTGATGGTCCAGGATCAACATTAGTGAATTTTAAACTTGATGGTCCAGGATCAACATTGGTGAATTTTAATTTTGATGGTCCAGGATCAACATTGGTAAATTTTAATCTTGATGGTCCAGGATCAACATTAGTGAATTTTAAACTTGATGGTCCAGGATCAACATTAGTGAATTCATAATCTTGATGGTCCAGGATCAACATTAGTGAATTTTAATCTTGATGGTCCAGGATCAACATTAGTGAATTTTAATCTTGATGGTCCAGGATCAACATTGGTGAATTTTAATCTTGATGGTCCAGGATCAACATTAGTGAATTTTAAACTTGATGGTCCAGGATCAACATTAGTGCAATTTAATCTTGATGGTCCAGGATCAACATTAGTGAGTTTTAATCTTGATGGTCCAGGATCAACATTGGTGAATTTTAATCTTGATGGTCCAGGATCAACATTAGTGATTTTATAAACTTGATGGTCCAGGATCAACATTAGTGAATTAATAATCTTGATGGTCCAGGATCAACATTGGTGAATATTAATCTTGATGGTCCAGGATCAACATTAGTGAATTTTAATCTTGATGGTCCAGGATCAACATTAGTAAATTTTATTTTTGATGGTCCAGGATCAACATTAGTGAATTTTAAACTTGATGGTCCAGGATCAACATTAGTGAATTTTAATCTTGATGGTCCAGGATCAACATTAGTGAATTTTAATCTTGATGGTCCAGGATCAACATTAGTGAGTTTTAAACTTGATTGTCCAGGATCAACATTAGTGAATTTTAAACTTGATTGTCCAGGATCAACATTAGTGTATTTTAATCTTGATGGTCCAGGATCAACATTGGTGAACTTTAATCTTGATGGTCCAGGATCAACATTAGTGAATTTTAATCTTGATGGTCCAGGATCAACATTGGTAAATTTTAATCTTGATGGTCCAGGATCAACATTAGTGAATTTTAAACTTGATGGTCCAGGATCAACATTAGTGAATTCATAATCTTGATGGTCCAGGATCAACATTAGTGAATTTTAATCTTGATGGTCCAGGATTAACCATAGTGAATTTTAATCTTGATGGTCCAGGATCAACATTGGTGAATTTTAATCTTGATGGTCCAGGATCAACATTAGTGAATTTTAAACTTGATGGTCCAGGATCAACATTAGTGCAATTTAATCTTGATGGTCCAGGATCAACATTAGTGAGTTTTAATCTTGATGGTCCAGCATCAACATTAGTGAAATTTAAACTTGATGGTCCAGGATCAACATTAGTGAATTTTAAACTTGATGGTCCAGGATCAACATTAGTGAATTTTATTCTTGGTGGTCCAGGATCAACATTAGTGAGTTTTAAACTTGATGGTCCAGGATCAACATTAGTGAATTTTAAACTTGATGGTCCAGGATCAACATTAGTGAATTTTAATCTTGATGGTCCAGGATCAACATTAGTGAATTTTATTCTTGATGGTCCAGGATCAACATTAGTGAATTTTAAACTTGATGGTCCAGGATCAACATTAGTGAATTTTAATCTTGATGGTCCAGGATCAACATTAGTGAATTTTAATCTTGATGGTCCAGGATCAACATTAGTGAGTTTTAAACTTGATGGTCCAGGATCAACATTAGTGAATTTTAATCTTGATGGTCCAGGATCAACATTGGTGAACTTTAATCTTGATGGTCCAGGATCAACATTAGTGAATTTTAATCTTGATGGTCCAGGATCAACATTGGTGAATTTTAATCTTGATGGTCCAGGATCAACATTAGTGAATTTTAAACTTGATGGTCCAGGATCAACATTAGTGAATTCATAATCTTTATGGTCCAGGATCAACATTAGTGAATTTTAATCTTGATGGTCCAGGATCAACATTAGTGAATTTTAATCTTGATGGTCCAGGATCAACATTAGTGCAATTTAATCTTGATGGTCCAGGATCAACATTAGTGAGTTTTAATCTTGATGGTCCAGCATCAACATTAGTGAATTTTAAACTTGATGGTCCAGGATCAACATTGGTGAATTTTAATTTTGATGGTCCAGGATCAACATTAGTGATTTTATAAACTTGATGGTCCAGGATCAACATAAGTGATTTTATAAACTTAATGGTCCAGGATCAACATTAGTGAGTTTTAATCTTGATGGTCCACGATCAACATTAGATAATTTTAAACTTGATGGTCCAGGATCAACATTAGTGATTTTATAAACTTGATGGTCCAGGATCAACATTAGTGATTTTATAAACTTGATGGTCCAGGATCAACATTAGTGAGTTTTAATCTTGATGGTCCAGGATCAACATTAGTGAATTTTAAACTTGATGGTCCAGGATCAACATTAGTGATTTTATAAACTTGATGGTCCAGGATCAACATTAGTGAATTTTAAACTTGATGGTCCAGGATCAACATTAGTGAATTCATAATCTTGATGGTCCAGGATCAACATTAGTGAATTTTAATCTTGATGGTCCAGGATCAACATTGGTGAATTTTAATCTTGATGGTCCAGGATCAACATTAGTGAATTTTATTCTTGATGGTCCAGGATCAACATTGGTGAACTTTATTCTTGATGGTCCAGGATCAACATTAGTGAATTTTAATCTTGATGGTCCAGGATCAACATTGTTGAATTTTAATCTTGATGGTCCAGGATCAACATTAGTGAATTTTAATCTTGATGGTCCAGGATCAACATTGGTGAATTTTAATCTTGATGGTCCAGGATCAACATTGGTGAATTTTAATCTTGATGGTCCAGGATCAACATTGGTGAATTTTAATCTTGATGGTCCAGGATCAACATTAGTTATTTTTAATCTTGATGGTCCAGGATCAACTTTAGTGAATTTTAATCTTGATGGTCCAGGATCAACATTGGTGAATTTTAATCTTGATGGTCCAGGATCAACATTAGTGAATTTTAAACTTGATGGTCCAGGATCAACATTGGTGAATTTTAATCTTGATGGTCCAGGATCAACATTAGTGAATTTTAAACTTGATGGTCCAGGATCAACATTGGTGAATTTTAATCTTGATGGTCCAGGATCAACATTAGTGATTTTATGAACTTGATGGTCCAGGATCAACATAAGTGAGTTTTAATCTTGATGGTCCAGGATCAACATTGGTGAATTTTAATCTTGATGGTCCAGGATCAACATTAGTTAATTTTAATCTTGATGGTGCAGGATCAACATTAGTGAATTTTAATCTTGATGGTCCAGGATCAACATTGGTGAATTTTAATCTTGATGGTCCAGGATCAACATTAGTGAATTTTAAACTTGATGGTCCAGGATCAACATTGGTGAATTTTAATCTTGATGGTCCAGGATCAACATTAGTGATTTTATAAACTTGATGGTCCAGGATCAACATTAGTGATTTTATAAACTTGATGGTCCAGGATCAACATTAGTGAGTTTTAATCTTGATGGTCCAGGATCAACATTAGTGAATTTTAAACTTGATGGTCCAGGATCAACATTAGTGATTTTATAAACTTGATAGTCCAGGATCAACATTAGTGAATTTTAATCTTGATGGTCCAGGATCAACATAAGTGAGTTTTAATCTTGATGGTCCAGGATCAACATTGGTGAATTTTAATCTTGATGGTCCAGGATCAACATTAGTTAATTTTAATCTTGATGGTCCAGGATCAACATTAGTGAATTTTAATCTTGATGGTCCAAGATCAACATTGGTGAATTTTAATCTTGATGGTCCAGGATCAACATTAGTGAATTTTAAACTTGATGGTCCAGGATCAACATTGGTGAATTTTAATCTTGATGGTCCAGGATCAACATTAGTGATTTTATAAACTTGATGGTCCAGGATCAACAATAGTGATTTTATAAACTTGATGGTCCAGGATCAACATTAGTGAGTTTTAATCTTGATGGTCCAGGATCAACATTAGATAATTTTAAACTTAATGGTCCAGGATCAACATTAGTGATTTTATAAACTTGATGGTCCAGGATCAACATTAGTGATTTTATAAACTTGATGGTCCAGGATCAACATTAGTGAGTTTTAATCTTGATGGTCCAGGATCAACATTAGTGAATTTTAAACTTGATGGTCCAGGATCAACATTAGTGAAATTTAAACTTGATGGTCCAGTATCAACATTAGTGAATTTTAATCTTGATGGTCCAGGATCAACATATGTGAGTTTTAATCTTGATGGTCCAGGATCAACATTGGTGAATTTTAATCTTGATGGTCCAGGATCAACATTAGTTAATTTTAATCTTGATGGTCCAGGATCAACATTAGTGAATTTTAATCTTGATGGTCCAGGATCAACATTGGTGAATTTTAATCTTGATGGTCCAGGATCAACATTAGTGAATTTTAAACTTGATGGTCCAGGATCAACATTGGTGAATTTTAATTTTGATGGTCCAGGATCAACATTAGTGATTTTATAAACTTGATGGTCCAGGATCAACATAAGTGATTTTATAAACTTGATGGTCCAGGATCAACATTAGTGAGTTTTAATCTTGATGGTCCACGATCAACATTAGATAATTTTAAACTTGATGGTCCAGGATCAACATTAGTGATTTTATAAACTTGATGGTCCAGGATCAACATTAGTGATTTTATAAACTTGATGGTCCAGGATCAACATTAGTGAGTTTTAATCTTGATGGTCCAGGATCAACATTAGTGAATTTTAAACTTGATGGTCCAGGATCAACATTAGTGATTTTATAAACTTGATGGTCCAGGATCAACATTAGTGAATTTTAAACTTGATGGTCCAGGATCAACATTAGTGAATTCATAATCTTGATGGTCCAGGATCAACATTAGTGAATTTTAATCTTGATGGTCCAGGATCAACATTGGTGAATTTTAATCTTGATGGTCCAGGATCAACATTAGTGAATTTTAATCTTGATGGTCCAGGATCAACATTGGTGAATTTTAATCTTGATGGTCCAGGATCAACATTAGTGAATTTTAATCTTGATGGTCCAGGATCAACATTGGTGAATTTTAATCTTGATGGTCCAGGATCAACATTAGTGAAATTTAAACTTGATGGTCCAGGATCAACATTAGTGAATTTTAATCTTGATGGTCCAGGATCAACATTAGTGAATTTTAATCTTGATGGTCCAGGATCAACATTAGTGAAATTTAAACTTGATGGTCCAGGATCAACATTAGTGAGTTTTAATCTTGATGGTCCAGGATCAACATTAGTGATTTTATAAACTTGATGGTCCAGGATCAACATTAGTGATTTTATAAACTTGATGGTCCAGGATCAACATTAGTGAATTTTAAACTTGATGGTCCAGGATCAACATTAGTGAGTTTTAATCTTGATGGTCCAGGATCAACATTAGTGAATTTTAAACTTGATGGTCCAGGATCAACATTAGTGATTTTATAAACTTGATGGTCAAGGATCAACATTAGTGAATTTTAATCTTGATGGTCCAAGATCAACATTAGTGAATTCATAATCTTGATGGTCCAGGATCAACATTAGTGAATTTTAATCTTAATGGTCCAGGATCAACATTAGTGAATTTTAATCTTAATGGTCAAGGATCAACATTAGTGAATTTTAATCTTGATGGTCCAGGATCAACATTAGTGAATTCATAATCTTGATGGTCCAGGATCAACATTAGTGAATTTTAAACTTGATGGTCCAGGATCAGCATTAGTGACATTTAATCTTGATAGTCCAGGATCAACATTAGTGAATTAATAATCTTGATGGTCCAGGATCAGCATTAGTGATTTTTAATCTTGATGGTCCAGGATCAACATTAGTGAATTCATAATCTTGATGGTCCAGGATCAACATTAGTGAATTTTATTCTTGATGGCCCAGGATCAACATAAGTGAGTTTTAATCTTGATGGTCCAGGATCAACATTGGTGAATTTTAATCTTGATGGTCCAGGATCAACATTAGTGAATTTTTATCTTGATGGTCCAGGATCAACATTGGTGAACTTTATTCTTGATGGTCCAGGATCAACATTAGTGAATTTTAATCTTGATAGTCCAGGATCAACATTAGTGAATTAATAATCTTGATGGTCCAGGATCAGCATTAGTGATTTTTAATCTTGATGGTCCAGGATCAACATTAGTGAGTTTTAATCTTGATGGTCCAGGATCAACATTGGTGAATTTTAATCTTGATGGTCCAGGATCAACATTAGTGAAATTTAAACTTTATGGTCCAGGATCAACATTAGTGAATTTTAATCTTGATGGTCCAGGATCAACATTAGTGAATTTTAATCTTGATGGTCCAGGATCAACATTAGTGAAATTTAAACTTGATGGTCCAGGATCAACATTAGTGAGTTTTAATCTTGATGGTCCAGGATCAACATTAGTGATTTTATAAACTTGATGGTCCAGGATCAACATTAGTGATTTTATAAACTTGATGGTCCAGGATCAACATTAGTGAATTTTAAACTTGATGGTCCAGGATCAACATTAGTGAGTTTTAATCTTGATGGTCCAGGATCAACATTAGTGAATTTTAATCTTGATGGTCCAGGATCAACATTAGTGAATTTTAAACTTGATGGTCCAGGATCAACATTAGTGATTTTATAAACTTGATGGTCAAGGATCAACATTAGTGAATTTTAATCTTGATGGTCCAAGATCAACATTAGTGAATTCATAATCTTGATGGTTCAGGATCAACATTAGTGAATTTTAATCTTAATGGTCCAGGTTCAACATTAGTGAATTTTAATCTTGATGGTCAAGGATCAACATTAGTGAATTTTAATCTTGATGGTCCAGGATCAACATTAGTGAATTCATAATCTTGATGGTCCAGGATCAACATTAGTGAATTTTAATCTTAATGGTCCAGGATCAGCATTAGTGACATTTAATCTTGATGGTCCAGGATCAACAATAGGGATTTTATCATCTTGATGGTCCAGGATCAACATTAGTGAATTTTAATCTTGATAGTCCAGGATCAACATTAGTGAATTAATAATCTTGATGGTCCAGGATCAGCATTAGTGATTTTTAATCTTGATGGTCCAGGATCAACATTAGTGAATTCATAATCTTGATGGTCCAGGATCAACATTAGTGAATTTTATTCTTGATGGTCCAGGATCAACATTAGTGAATTTTAAACTTGATGGTCCAGGATCAACATTAGTGAATTTTAATCTTGATGGTCCAGGATCAACATTAGTGAATTTTAATCTTGATGGTCCAAGATCAACATTGGTGAATTTTAATCTTGATGGTCCAGGATCAACATTAGTGAATTTTAAACTTGATGGTCCAGGATCAACATTGGTGAATTTTAATCTTGATGGTCCAGGATCAACATTAGTGATTTTATAAACTTGATGGTCCAGGATCAACAATAGTGATTTTATAAACTTGATGGTCCAGGATCAACATTAGTGAGTTTTAAACTTGATGGTCCAGGATCAACATTAGATAATTTTAAACTTGATGGTCCAGGATCAACATTAGTGATTTTATAAACTTGATGGTCCAGGATCAACATTAGTGATTTTATAAACTTGATGGTCCAGGATCAACATTAGTGAGTTTTAATCTTGATGGTCCAAGATCAACATTAGTGAATTTTAAACTTGATGGTCCAGGATCAACATTAGTGAAATTTAAACTTGATGGTCCAGTATCAACATTAGTGAATTTTAATCTTGATGGTCCAGGATCAACATAAGTGAGTTTTATACTTGATGGTCCAGGATCAACATTGGTGAATTTTAATCTTGATGGTCCAGGATCAACATTAGTTAATTTTAATCTTGATGGTCCAGGATCAACATTAGTGAATTTTAATCTTGATGGTCCAGGATCAACATTGGTGAATTTTAATCTTGATGGTCCAGGATCAACATTGGTGAATTTTAATCTTGATGGTCCAGGATCAACATTGGTAAATTTTAATCTTGATGGTCCAGGATCAACATTAGTGAATTTTAAACTTGATGGTCCAGGATCAACATTAGTGAATTCATAATCTTGATGGTCCAGGATCAACATTAGTGAATTTTAATCTTGATGGTCCAGGATCAACATTAGTGAATTTTAATCTTGATGGTCCAGGATCAACATTGGTGAATTTTAATCTTGATGGTCCAGGATCAACATTAGTGAATTTTAAACTTGATGGTCCAGGATCAACATTAGTGCAATTTAATCTTGATGGTCCAGGATCAACATTAGTGAGTTTTAATCTTGATGGTCCAGGATCAACATTGGTGAATTTTAATCTTGATGGTCCAGGATCAACATTAGTGATTTTATAAACTTGATGGTCCAGGATCAACATTAGTGAATTTTAATTTTGATGGTCCAGGATCAACATTGGTGAATATTAATCTTGATGGTCCAGGATAAACATTAGTGAGTTTTAATCTTGATGGTCCAGCATCAACATTAGTGAAATTTAAACTTGATGGTCCAGGATCAACATTAGTGAATTTTAAACTTGATGGTCCAGGATCAACATTAGTGAATTTTATTCTTGGTGGTCCAGGATCAACATTAGTGAGTTTTAAACTTGATGGTCCAGGATCAACATTAGTGAATTTTAAACTTGATGGTCCAGGATCAACATTAGTGAATTTTAATCTTGATGGTCCAGGATCAACATTAGTGAATTTTATCCTTGATGGTCCAGGATCAACATTAGTGAATTTTAAACTTGATGGTCCAGGATCAACATTAGTGAATTTTAATCTTGATGGTCCAGGATCAACATTAGTGAGTTTTAATCTTGATGGTCCAGGATCAACATTAGTGAGTTTTAAACTTGATGGTCCAGGATCAACATTAGTGAATTTTAATCTTAATGGTCCAGGATCAACATTAGTGAATTTTAATCTTGATGGTCCAGGATCAACATTAGTGAATTTTAAACTTGATGGTCCAGGATCAACATTGGTGAATTTTAATCTTGATGGTCCAGGATCAACATTAGTGATTTTATAAACTTGATGGTCCAGGATCAACATTAGTGATTTCATAAACTTGATGGTCCAGGATCAACATAAGTGAGTTTTAATCTTGATGGTCCAGGATCAACATTGGTGAATTTTAATCTTGATGGTCCAGGATCAACATTAGTTAATTTTAATCTTGATGGTCCAGGATCAACATTAGTGAATTTTAATCTTGATGGTCCAGGATCAACATTGGTGAATTTTATTCTTGATGGTCCAGGATCAACATTAGTGAATTTTAAACTTGATGGTCCAGGATCAACATTGGTGAATTTTAATCTTGATGGTCCAGGATCAACATTAGTGATTTTATAAACTTGATGGTCCAGGATCAACATTAGTGATTTTATAAACTTGATGGTCCAGGATCAACATTAGTGAGTTTTAATCTTGATGGTCCAGGATCAACATTAGATAATTTTAAACTTGATGGTCCAGGATCAACATTAGTGATTTTATAAACTTGATGGTCCAGGATCAACATTAGTGATTTTATAAACTTGATGGTCCAGGATCAACATTAGTGAGTTTTAATCTTGATGGTCCAGGATCAACATTAGTTAATTTTAATCTTGATGGTCCAGGATCAACATTAGTGAATTTTAATCTTAATGGTCCAGGATCAACATTAGTGAATTTTAAACTTGATGGTCCAGGATCAACATTAGTGAATTTTAAACTTGATGGTCCAGGATCAAAATTAGTGATTTTATAAACTTGATGGTCCAGGATCAACATTTGTGAACTTTAATCATGATGGTCCAGGATCAACATTAGTGAATTTATAAACTTGATGGTCCAGGATCAACATTAGTGAATTTTATTCTTGATGGTCCAGGATCAACATTAGTGAATTTTAATCTTGATGGTCCAGGATCAACATAAGTGAATTTTAATCTTGATGGTCCAGGATCAACATAAGTGAGTTTTAATCTTGATGGTCCAGGATCAACATTGGTGAATTTTAATCTTGATGGTCCAGGATCAACATTAGTGAATTTTAATCTTGATGGTCCAGGATCAACATTGGTGAATTTTAATCTTGATGGTCCAGGATCAACATTAGTGAATTTTAAACTTGATGGTCCAGGATCAACATTGGTGAATTTTAATCTTGATGGTCCAGGATCAACATTAGTGATTTTATAAACTTGATGGTCCAGGATCAACATTAGTGATTTTATAAACTTGATGGTCCAGGATCAACATTAGTGAGTTTTAATCTTGATGGTCCAGGATCAACATTAGTGAGTTTTAATCTTGATGGTCCAGGATCAACATTAGATAATTTTAAACTTGATGGTCCAGGATCAACATTAGTGATTTTATAAACTTGATGGTCCAGGATCAACATTAGTGAATTTTAATCTTGATGGTCCAGGATCAACATAAGTGAGTTTTAATCTTGATGGTCCAGGATCAACATTGGTGAATTTTAATCTTGATGGTCCAGGATCAACATTAGTGAATTTTAATCTTGATGGTCCAGGATCAACATTAGTGAATTTTAATCTTGATGGTCCAGGATCAACATTAGTGAATTTTAATCTTGTTGGTCCAGGATCAACATTGGTGAATTTTAATCTTGATGGTCCAGGATCAACATTGGTGAATTTTAATCTTGATGGTCCAGGATCAACATTAGTGAAATTTAAACTTTATGGTCCAGGATCAACATTAGTGAATTTTAATCTTGATGGTCCAGGATCAACATTAGTGAATTTTAATCTTGATGGTCCAGGATCAACATTAGTGAAATTTAAACTTGATGGTCCAGGATCAACATTGGTGAACTTTATTCTTGATGGTCCAGGATCAACATTAGTGAGTTTTAATCTTGATGGTCCAGGATCAACATTGGTGAATTTTAATCTTGATGGTCCAGGATCAACATTAGTGAATTCATAATCTTGATGGTCCAGGATCAACATTAGTGAATTTTAATCTTAATGGTCCAGGATCAGCATTAGTGACATTTAATCTTGATGGTCCAGGATCAACAATAGGGATTTTATCATCTTGATGGTCCAGGATCAACATTAGTGAATTTTAATCTTGATAGTCCAGGATCAACATTAGTGAATTAATAATCTTGATGGTCCAGGATCAGCATTAGTGATTTTTAATCTTGATGGTCCAGGATCAACATTAGTGAGTTTTATTCTTGATGGTCCAGGATCAACATTAGTGAATTTTAATCTTGATAGTCCAGGATCAACATTAGTGAATTTATAAACTTGATGGTCCAGGATCAACATTAGTGAATTTTAATCTTGATGGTCCAGGATCAACATTAGTGAATTTTAATCTTGATGGTCCAGGATCAACATTAGTGAATTTTAATCTTGATAGTCCAGGATCAACATTAGTGAATTTATAAACTTGATGGTCCAGGATCAACATTAGTGAATTTTAATCTTGATGGTCCAGGATCAACATTAGTGAATTTTAATCTTGATGGTCCAGGATCAACATAAGTGAATTTTAATCTTGATGGTCCAGGATCAACATAAGTGAGTTTTAATCTTGATGGTCCAGGATCAACATTGGTGAATTTTAATCTTGATGGTCCAGGATCAACATTAGTGAATTTTAATCTTGATGGTCCAGTATCAACATTAGTGAATTTTAATCTTGATGGTCCAGAATCAACATTGGTGAATTTTAATCTTGATGGTCCAGGATCAACATTAGTGAATTTTAAACTTGATGGTCCAGGATCAACATTGGTGAATTTTAATCTTGATGGTCCAGGATCAACATTAGTGATTTTATAAACTTGATGGTCCAGGATCAACATTAGTGAGTTTTAATCTTGATGGTCCAGGATCAACATTAGATAATTTTAAACTTGATGGTCCAGGATCAACATTAGTGATTTTATAAACTTGATGGTCCAGGATCAACATTAGTGATTTTATAAACTTGATGGTCCAGGATCAATATTAGTGAGTTTTAATCTTGATGGTCCAGGATCAACATTAGTGAATTTTAAACTTGATGGTCCAGGATCAACATTAGTGATTTTATAAACTTGATGGTCCAGGATCAACATTAGTGAATTTTAAACTTGATGGTCCAGGATCAACATTAGTGAATTCATAATCTTGATGGTCCAGGATCAACATTAGTGAATTTTAATCTTGATGGTCCAGGATCAACATTGGTGAATTTTAATCTTGATGGTCCAGGATCAACATTAGTGAATTTTAATCTTGATGGTCCAGGATCAACATTGGTGAATTTTAATCTTGATGGTCCAGGATCAACATTAGTGAATTTTATTCTTGATGGTCCAGGATCAACATTGGTGAACTTTATTCTTGATGGTCCAGGATCAACATTAGTGAATTTTAATCTTGATGGTCCAGGATCAACATTGGTGAATTTTAATCTTGATGGTCCAGGATCAACATTAGTGAATTTTAATCTTGTTGGTCCAGGATCAACATTGGTGAATTTTAATCTTGATGGTCCAGGGGTCCGTTCTTCGTACGTGGATTACTCAGTTAGCTGGATTTGGATATTGACGATTTGACATGATCCAGGATCGTTTCGTTCTTCAAAGCTGATTCGAGAGTTGTTGTCATGGCAACAGATCTGCTAGGTCAAACCTGATCGGGAGCAGGTTCAAATCATATAAACAGGATTAGATCGGCTCAGTTCAAGCAAAGATAATACAGAAAGTATGTACCGAGTTCTGATATTTTCTTACAGTAAAAGTTATATACACTTGGGAAAATAGTAAATATTTTTAACTATATATATAAAATAGTCATTAATAAAATAAATTAAGTTATACATATTAATAAAACGTATGCAATCTGCACCCTCGAAATGAAAATACAAAGACTGCCACCTGGTGGTGTAAAGAGAAAACTTATTGATATGAACTTTTTAGATCACTTTAGTACAAATTGTGTATAATAGAAATGCACAATATGTGACTTTTTTTAAAAGCAATAATACATTTATGCAGTCATAAACATGTTTTGACAGTTAATATGCCAGTGATGCTTCACAAAAGTTGCAGACGCCTTTACCAATATCAAAATGCTTTTGGAAACAACCAGTTATTCTTTACACCGATTAAAAAACGTCTACTATAATAAAGAAAATCTTTTCTAAATGAAGAACTAAATACATTGATTTCCATTGAAATACATGATGAATACTCTTGTCTTGACAAATGAAAGTGTAAAGCCTGCAGCTCACAACAAATGTGAAGTTACTGCGTGTCATATTTAACAAGCCGTTTCCTGCTAATTTGATGTAATTTTGCTCACATGGATAATTGAATATTAATCAGATGATGTCATTACGCTGCTGTGCCGTCAGCCAATCGTTGCATTGCTGATCATGATTTCGAGGATCGATAGATCTGTCCTTCACAACACACGCAGCGATCTCAGATCAGTTTATCCAGATATTCTAATCTGATTCGCGAACTTGTTTGGAGAACCAAATTAGCGAGAGATCAGTTATCAAGATTAAAAGATCCAGGATCTGCCAAATCATCTTAGATCATTTAAGCGAGGTAAGAAGAACGGACCCCAGGATCAACATTGGTGAATTTTAATCTTGATGGTCCAGGATCAACATTAGTTGATTTTAATCTTGATGGTCCAGGATCAACATTAGTGAATTTTAATCTTGATGGTCCAGGATCAACATTGGTGAATTTTAATCTTGATGGTCCAGGATCAGCATTAGTTAATTTTAATCTTGATGGTCCAGGATCAACATTAGTGAATTTTAATCTTGATGGTCCAGGATCAACATTGGTGAATTTTAATCTTGATGGTCCAGGATCAACATTAGTGAATTTTAAACTTGATGGTCCAGGATCAACATTGGTGAATTTTAATCTTGATGGTCCAGGATCAACATTAGTGATTTTATAAACTTGATGGTCCAGGATCAACATTAGTGATTTTATAAACTTGATGGTCCAGGATCAACATTAGTGATTTCATAAACTTGATGGTCCAGGATCAACATAAGTGAGTTTTAATCTTGATGGTCCAGGATCAACATTGGTGAATTTTAATCTTGATGGTCCAGGATCAACATTAGTTAATTTTAATCTTGATGGTCCAGGATCAACATTAGTGAATTTTAATTTTGATGGTCCAGGATCAACATTGGTGAATTTTAATCTTGATGGTCCAGGATCAACATTAGTGAATTTTAAACTTGATGGTCCAGGATCAACATTGGTGAATTTTAATCTTGATGGTCCAGGATCAACATTAGTGATTTTATAAACTTGATGGTCCAGGATCAACATTAGTGATATTATAAACTTGATGGTCCAGGATCAACATTAGTGAGTTTTAATCTTGATGGTCCAGGATCAACATTAGATAATTTTAAACTTGATGGTCCAGGATCAACATTAGTGATTTTATAAACTTGATGGTCCAGGATCAACATTAGTGATTTTATAAACTTGATGGTCCAGGATCAACATTAGTGAGTTTTAATCTTGATGGTCCAGGATCAACATTAGTGAATTTTAAACTTGATGGTCCAGGATCAACATTAGTGATTTTATAAACTTGATGGTCCAGGATCAACATTAGTGATTTTATAAACTTGATGGTCCAGGATCAACATTAGTGAGTTTTAATCTTGATGGTCCAGGATCAACATTAGTGAATTTTAATCTTGATGGTCCAGGATCAACATAAGTGAGTTTTAATCTTGATGGTCCAGGATCAACATTGGTGAATTTTAATCTTGATGGTCCAGGATCAACATTAGTTAATTTTAATCTTGATGGTCCAGGATCAACATTAGTGAATTTTAATCTTGATGGTCCAAGATCAACATTGGTGAAATTTAATCTTGATGGTCCAGGATCAACATTAGTGATTTTATAAACTTGATGGTCCAGGATCAACATTAGTGATTTTATAAACTTGATGGTCCAGGATCAACATTAGTGAGTTTTAATCTTGATGGTCCAGGATCAACATTAGTGAATTTTAATCTTGATGGTCCAGGATCAACATAAGTGAGTTTTAATCTTGATGGTCCAGGATCAACATTGGTGAATTTTAATCTTGATGGTCCAGGATCAACATTAGTTAATTTTAATCTTGATGGTCCAGGATCAACATTAGTGAATTTTAATCTTGATGGTCCAAGATCAACATTGGTGAATTTTAATCTTGATGGTCCAGGATCAACATTAGTGAATTTTAATCTTGATGGTCCAAGATCAACATTGGTGAATTTTAATCTTGATGGTCCAGGATCAACATTGGTGAATTTTAATCTTGATGGTCCAGGATCAACATTAGTGATTTTATAAACTTGATGGTCCAGGATCAACAATAGTGATTTTATAAACTTGATGGTCCAGGATCAACATTAGTGAGTTTTAATCTTGATGGTCCAGGATCAACATTAGATATTTTTAAACTTGATGGTCCAGGATCAACATTAGTGAAATTTAAACTTGATGGTCCAGTATCAACATTAGTGAATTTTAATCTTGATGGTCCAGGATCAACATAAGTGAGTTTTAATCTTGATGGTCCAGGATCAACATTGGTGAATTTTAATCTTGATGGTCCAGGATCAACATTAGTTAATTTTAATCTTGATGGTCCAGGATCAACATTAGTGAATTTTAATCTTGATGGTCCAGGATCAACATTGGTGAATTTTAATCTTGATGGTCCAGGATCAACATTGGTGAATTTTAATTTTGATGGTCCAGGATCAACATTAGTGATTTTATAAACTTGATGGTCCAGGATCAACAATAGTGATTTTATAAACTTGATGGTCCAGGATCAACATTAGTGAGTTTTAATCTTGATGGTCCAGGATCAACATTAGTGAATTTTAAACTTGATGGTCCAGGATCAACATTAGTGAAATTTAAACTTGATGGTCCAGTATCAACATTAGTGAATTTTAATCTTGATGGTCCAGGATCAACATAAGTGAGTTTTAATCTTGATGGTCCAGGATCAACATTGGTGAATTTTAATCTTGATGGTCCAGGATCAACATTAGTTAATTTTAATCTTGATGGTCCAGGATCAACATTAGTGAATTTTAATCTTGATGGTCCAGGATCAACATTGGTGAATTTTAATCTTGATGGTCCAGGATCAACATTGGTGAATTTTAATTTTGATGGTCCAGGATCAACATTAGTGATTTTATAAACTTGATGGTCCAGGATCAACATAAGTGATTTTATAAACTTGATGGTCCAGGATCAACATTAGTGAGTTTTAATCTTGATGGTCCACAATCAACATTAGATAATTTTAAACTTGATGGTCCAGGATCAACATTAGTGATTTTATAAACTTGATGGTCCAGGATCAACATTAGTGAATTTTAAACTTGATGGTGCAGGATCAACATTAGTGAATTCATAATCTTGATGGTCCAGGATCAACATTAGTGAATTTTAATCTTGATGGTCCAGGATCAACATTGGTGAATTTTAATCTTGATGGTCCAGGATCAACATTAGTGAATTTTAATCTTGATGGTCCAGGATCAACATTGGTGAATTTTAATCTTGATGGTCCAGGATCAACATTAGTGAATTTTATTCTTGATGGTCCAGGATCAACATTGGTGAACTTTATTCTTGATGGTCCAGGATCAACATTGGTGAATTTTAATCTTGATGGTCCAGGATCAACATTGGTGAATTTTAATCTTGATGGTCCAGGATCAACATTAGTGAAATTTAAACTTGATGGTCCAGGATCAACATTAGTAAATTTTAATCTTGATGGTCCAGGATCAACATTAGTGAATTTTAATCTTGATGATCCAGGATCAACATTAGTGAAATTTAAACTTGATGGTCCAGGATCAACATTAGTGAGTTTTAATCTTGATGGTCCAGGATCAACATTAGTGATTTTATAAACTTGATGGTCCAGGATCAACATTAGTGATTTTATAAACTTGATGGTCCAGGATCAACATTAGTGAATTTTAAACTTGATGGTCCAGGATCAACATTAGTGAGTTTTAATCTTGATGGTCCAGGATCAACATTAGTGAATTTTAAACTTGATGGTCCAGGATCAACATTAGTGATTTTATAAACTTGATGGTCAAGGATCAACATTAGTGAATTTTAATCTTGATGGTCCAAGATCAACATTAGTGAATTCATAATCTTGATGGTCCAGGATCAACATTAGTGAATTTTAATCTTAATGGTCCAGGATCAACATTAGTGAATTTTAATCTTGATGGTCAAGGATCAACATTAGTGAATTTTAATCTTGATGGTCCAGGATCAACATTAGTGAATTCATAATCTTGATGGTCCAGGATCAACATTAGTGAATTTTAATCTTAATGGTCCAGGATCAGCATTAGTGACATTTAATCTTGATGGTCCAGGATCAACAATAGGGATTTTATCATCTTGATGGTCCAGGATCAACATTAGTGAATTTTAATCTTGATAGTCCAGGATCAACATTAGTGAATTAATAATCTTGATGGTCCAGGATCAGCATTAGTGATTTTTAATCTTGATGGTCCAGGATCAACATTGGTGAATGTTAATCTTGATGGTCCAGGATCAACATTAGTGAATTTTAATCTTGTTGGTCCAGGATCAACATTGGTGAATTTTAATCTTGATGGTCCAGGATCAACATTGGTGAATTTTAATCTTGATGGTCCAGGATCAACATTAGTGAATTTTAAACTTGATGGTCCAGGATCAACATTGGTGAATTTTAATCTTGATGGTCCAGGATCAACATTAGTGATTTTATAAACTTGATGGTCCAGGATCAACATTAGTGATTTTATAAACTTGATGGTCCAGGATCAACATTAGTGATTTCATAAACTTGATGGTCCAGGATCAACATAAGTGAGTTTTAATCTTGATGGTCCAGGATCAACATTGGTGAATTTTAATCTTGATGGTCCAGGATCAACATTAGTTAATTTTAATCTTGATGGTCCAGGATCAACATTAGTGAATTTTAATCTTGATGGTCCAGGATCAACATTGGTGAATTTTAATCTTGATGGTCCAGGATCAACATTAGTGAATTTTAAACTTGATGGTCCAGGATCAACATTGGTGAATTTTAATCTTGATGGTCCAGGATCAACATTAGTGATTTTATAAACTTGATGGTCCAGGATCAACATTAGTGATATTATAAACTTGATGGTCCAGGATCAACATTAGTGAGTTTTAATCTTGATGGTCCAGGATCAACATTAGATAATTTTAAACTTGATGGTCCAGGATCAACATTAGTGATTTTATAAACTTGATGGTCCAGGATCAACATTAGTGATTTTATAAACTTGATGGTCCAGGATCAACATTAGTGAGTTTTAATCTTGATGGTCCAGGATCAACATTAGTGAATTTTAAACTTGATGGTCCAGGATCAACATTAGTGATTTTATAAACTTGATGGTCCAGGATCAACATTAGTGATTTTATAAACTTGATGGTCCAGGATCAACATTAGTGAGTTTTAATCTTGATGGTCCAGGATCAACATTAGTGAATTTTAATCTTGATGGTCCAGGATCAACATAAGTGAGTTTTAATCTTGATGGTCCAGTATCAACATTAGTGAATTTTAATCTTGATGGTCCAGGATCAACATAAGTGAGTTTTAATCTTGATGGTCCAGGATCAACATTGGTGAATTTTAATCTTGATGGTCCAGGATCAACATTAGTTAATTTTAATCTTGATGGTCCAGGATCAACATTAGTGAATTTTAATCTTGATGGTCCAGGATCAACATTGGTGAATTTTAATCTTGATGGTCCAGGATCAACATTGGTGAATTTTAATTTTGATGGTCCAGGATCAACATTAGTGATTTTATAAACTTGATGGTCCAGGATCAACAATAGTGATTTTATAAACTTGATGGTCCAGGATCAACATTAGTGAGTTTTAATCTTGATGGTCCAGGATCAACATTAGTGAATTTTAAACTTGATGGTCCAGGATCAACATTAGTGAAATTTAAACTTGATGGTCCAGTATCAACATTAGTGAATTTTAATCTTGATGGTCCAGGATCAACATAAGTGAGTTTTAATCTTGATGGTCCAGGATCAACATTGGTGAATTTTAATCTTGATGGTCCAGGATCAACATTAGTTAATTTTAATCTTGATGGTCCAGGATCAACATTAGTGAATTTTAATCTTGATGGTCCAGGATCAACATTGGTGAATTTTAATCTTGATGGTCCAGGATCAACATTGGTGAATTTTAATCTTGATGGTCCAGGATCAACATTAGTGAATTTTAATCTTGATGGTCCAAGATCAACATTGGTGAATTTTAATCTTGATGGTCCAGGATCAACATTGGTGAATTTTAATCTTGATGGTCCAGGATCAACATTAGTGATTTTATAAACTTGATGGTCCAGGATCAACAATAGTGATTTTATAAACTTGATGGTCCAGGATCAACATTAGTGAGTTTTAATCTTGATGGTCCAGGATCAACATTAGATATTTTTAAACTTGATGGTCCAGGATCAACATTAGTGAAATTTAAACTTGATGGTCCAGTATCAACATTAGTGAATTTTAATCTTGATGGTCCAGGATCAACATAAGTGAGTTTTAATCTTGATGGTCCAGGATCAACATTGGTGAATTTTAATCTTGATGGTCCAGGATCAACATTAGTTAATTTTAATCTTGATGGTCCAGGATCAACATTAGTGAATTTTAATCTTGATGGTCCAGGATCAACATTGGTGAATTTTAATCTTGATGGTCCAGGATCAACATTGGTGAATTTTAATTTTGATGGTCCAGGATCAACATTAGTGATTTTATAAACTTGATGGTCCAGGATCAACAATAGTGATTTTATAAACTTGATGGTCCAGGATCAACATTAGTGAGTTTTAATCTTGATGGTCCAGGATCAACATTAGTGAATTTTAAACTTGATGGTCCAGGATCAACATTAGTGAAATTTAAACTTGATGGTCCAGTATCAACATTAGTGAATTTTAATCTTGATGGTCCAGGATCAACATAAGTGAGTTTTAATCTTGATGGTCCAGGATCAACATTGGTGAATTTTAATCTTGATGGTCCAGGATCAACATTAGTTAATTTTAATCTTGATGGTCCAGGATCAACATTAGTGAATTTTAATCTTGATGGTCCAGGATCAACATTGGTGAATTTTAATCTTGATGGTCCAGGATCAACATTGGTGAATTTTAATTTTGATGGTCCAGGATCAACATTAGTGATTTTATAAACTTGATGTCCAGGATCAACATAAGTGATTTTATAAACTTGATGGTCCAGGATCAACATTAGTGAGTTTTAATCTTGATGGTCCACAATCAACATTAGATAATTTTAAACTTGATGGTCCAGGATCAACATTAGTGATTTTATAAACTTGATGGTCCAGGATCAACATTAGTGAATTTTAAACTTGATGGTGCAGGATCAACATTAGTGAATTCATAATCTTGATGGTCCAGGATCAACATTAGTGAATTTTAATCTTGATGGTCCAGGATCAACATTGGTGAATTTTAATCTTGATGGTCCAGGATCAACATTAGTGAATTTTAATCTTGATGGTCCAGGATCAACATTGGTGAATTTTAATCTTGATGGTCCAGGATCAACATTAGTGAATTATATTCTTGATGGTCCAGGATCAACATTGGTGAACTTTATTCTTGATGGTCCAGGATCAACATTGGTGAATTTTAATCTTGATGGTCCAGGATCAACATTGGTGAATTTTAATCTTGATGGTCCAGGATCAACATTAGTGAAATTTAAACTTGATGGTCCAGGATCAACATTAGTAAATTTTAATCTTGATGGTCCAGGATCAACATTAGTGAATTTTAATCTTGATGATCCAGGATCAACATTAGTTAAATTTAAACTTGATGGTCCAGGATCAACATTAGTGAGTTTTAATCTTGATGGTCCAGGATCAACATTAGTGATTTTATAAACTTGATGGTCCAGGGATCAACATTAGTGAATTTTAAACTTGATGGTCCAGGATCAACATTAGTGAGTTTTAATCTTGATGGTCCAGGATCAACATTAGTGAATTTTAAACTTGATGGTCCAGGATCAACATTAGTGATTTTATAAACTTGATGGTCAAGGATCAACATTAGTGAATTTTAATCTTGATGGTCCAAGATCAACATTAGTGAATTCATAATCTTGATGGTCCAGGATCAACATTAGTGAATTTTAATCTTAATGGTCCAGGATCAACATTAGTGAATTTTAATCTTGATGGTCAAGGATCAACATTAGTGAATTTTAATCTTGATGGTCCAGGATCAACATTAGTGAATTCATAATCTTGATGGTCCAGGATCAACATTAGTGAATTTTAATCTTAATGGTCCAGGATCAGCATTAGTGACATTTAATCTTGATGGTCCAGGATCAACAATAGGGATTTTATCATCTTGATGGTCCAGGATCAACATTAGTGAATTTTAATCTTGATAGTCCAGGATCAACATTAGTGAATTAATAATCTTGATGGTCCAGGATCAGCATTAGTGATTTTTAATCTTGATGGTCCAGGATCAACATTAGTGAATTCATAATCTTGATGGTCCAGGATCAACATTAGTGAATTTTATTCTTGATGGTCCAGGATCAACATTAGTGAGTTTTATTCTTGATGGTCCAGAATCAACATTAGTGAATTTTAAACTTGATGGTCCAGGATCAACATTAGTGAATTTTAAACTTGATGGTCCAGGATCAAAATTAGTGATTTTATAAACTTGATGGTCCAGGATCAACATTTGTGAACTTTAATCATGATGGTCCAGGATCAACATTAGTGAATTTATAAACTTGATGGTCCAGGATCAACATTAGTGAATTTTATTCTTGATGGTCCAGGATCAACATTAGTGAATTTTAATCTTGATGGTCCAGGATCAACATAAGTGAATTTTAATCTTGATGGTCCAGGATCAACATAAGTGAGTTTTAATCTTGATGGTCCAGGATCAACATTGGTGAATTTTAATCTTGATGGTCCAGGATCAACATTAGTGAATTTTAAACTTGATGGTCCAGGATCAACATTGGTGAATTTTAATCTTGATGGTCCAGGATCAACATTAGTGATTTTATAAACTTGATGGTCCAGGATCAACATTAGTGATTTTATAAACTTGATGGTCCAGGATCAACATTAGTGAGTTTTAATCTTGATGGTCCAGGATCAACATTAGTGAGTTTTAATCTTGATGGTCCAGGATCAACATTAGATAATTTTAAACTTGATGGTCCAGGATCAACATTAGTGATTTTATAAACTTGATGGTCCAGGATCAACATTAGTGAGTTTTAATCTTGATGGTCCAGGATCAACATTAGATAATTTTAAACTTGATGGTCCAGGATCAACATTAGTGATTTTATAAACTTGATGGTCCAGGATCAACATTAGTGATTTTATAAACTTGATGGTCCAGGATCAACATTAGTGAGTTTTAATCTTGATGGTCCAGGATCAACATTAGTGAATTTTAAACTTGATGGTCCAGGATCAACATTAGTGATTTTATAAACTTGATGGTCCAGGATCAACATTAGTGATTTTATAAACTTGATGGTCCAGGATCAACATTAGTGAGTTTTAATCTTGATGGTCCAGGATCAACATTAGTGAATTTTAATCTTGATGGTCCAGGATCAACATAAGTGAGTTTTAATCTTGATGGTCCAGGATCAACATTGGTGAATTTTAATCTTGATGGTCCAGGATCAACATTAGTTAATTTTAATCTTGATGGTCCAGGATCAACATTAGTGAATTTTAATCTTGATGGTCCAAGATCAACATTGGTGAAATTTAATCTTGATGGTCCAGGATCAACATTAGTGATTTTATAAACTTGATGGTCCAGGATCAACATTAGTGATTTTATAAACTTGATGGTCCAGGATCAACATTAGTGAGTTTTAATCTTGATGGTCCAGGATCAACATTAGTGAATTTTAATCTTGATGGTCCAGGATCAACATAAGTGAGTTTTAATCTTGATGGTCCAGGATCAACATTGGTGAATTTTAATCTTGATGGTCCAGGATCAACATTAGTTAATTTTAATCTTGATGGTCCAGGATCAACATTAGTGAATTTTAATCTTGATGGTCCAAGATCAACATTGGTGAATTTTAATCTTGATGGTCCAGGATCAACATTAGTGAATTTTAATCTTGATGGTCCAAGATCAACATTGGTGAATTTTAATCTTGATGGTCCAGGATCAACATTGGTGAATTTTAATCTTGATGGTCCAGGATCAACATTAGTGATTTTATAAACTTGATGGTCCAGGATCAACAATAGTGATTTTATAAACTTGATGGTCCAGGATCAACATTAGTGAGTTTTAATCTTGATGGTCCAGGATCAACATTAGATATTTTTAAACTTGATGGTCCAGGATCAACATTAGTGAAATTTAAACTTGATGGTCCAGTATCAACATTAGTGAATTTTAATCTTGATGGTCCAGGATCAACATAAGTGAGTTTTAATCTTGATGGTCCAGGATCAACATTGGTGAATTTTAATCTTGATGGTCCAGGATCAACATTAGTTAATTTTAATCTTGATGGTCCAGGATCAACATTAGTGAATTTTAATCTTGATGGTCCAGGATCAACATTGGTGAATTTTAATCTTGATGGTCCAGGATCAACATTGGTGAATTTTAATTTTGATGGTCCAGGATCAACATTAGTGATTTTATAAACTTGATGGTCCAGGATCAACAATAGTGATTTTATAAACTTGATGGTCCAGGATCAACATTAGTGAGTTTTAATCTTGATGGTCCAGGATCAACATTAGTGAATTTTAAACTTGATGGTCCAGGATCAACATTAGTGAAATTTAAACTTGATGGTCCAGTATCAACATTAGTGAATTTTAATCTTGATGGTCCAGGATCAACATAAGTGAGTTTTAATCTTGATGGTCCAGGATCAACATTGGTGAATTTTAATCTTGATGGTCCAGGATCAACATTAGTTAATTTTAATCTTGATGGTCCAGGATCAACATTAGTGAATTTTAATCTTGATGGTCCAGGATCAACATTGGTGAATTTTAATCTTGATGGTCCAGGATCAACATTGGTGAATTTTAATTTTGATGGTCCAGGATCAACATTAGTGATTTTATAAACTTGATGGTCCAGGATCAACATAAGTGATTTTATAAACTTGATGGTCCAGGATCAACATTAGTGAGTTTTAATCTTGATGGTCCACAATCAACATTAGATAATTTTAAACTTGATGGTCCAGGATCAACATTAGTGATTTTATAAACTTGATGGTCCAGGATCAACATTAGTGAATTTTAAACTTGATGGTGCAGGATCAACATTAGTGAATTCATAATCTTGATGGTCCAGGATCAACATTAGTGAATTTTAATCTTGATGGTCCAGGATCAACATTGGTGAATTTTAATCTTGATGGTCCAGGATCAACATTAGTGAATTTTAATCTTGATGGTCCAGGATCAACATTGGTGAATTTTAATCTTGATGGTCCAGGATCAACATTAGTGAATTTTATTCTTGATGGTCCAGGATCAACATTGGTGAACTTTATTCTTGATGGTCCAGGATCAACATTGGTGAATTTTAATCTTGATGGTCCAGGATCAACATTGGTGAATTTTAATCTTGATGGTCCAGGATCAACATTAGTGAAATTTAAACTTGATGGTCCAGGATCAACATTAGTAAATTTTAATCTTGATGGTCCAGGATCAACATTAGTGAATTTTAATCTTGATGATCCAGGATCAACATTAGTGAAATTTAAACTTGATGGTCCAGGATCAACATTAGTGAGTTTTAATCTTGATGGTCCAGGATCAACATTAGTGATTTTATAAACTTGATGGTCCAGGATCAACATTAGTGATTTTATAAACTTGATGGTCCAGGATCAACATTAGTGAATTTTAAACTTGATGGTCCAGGATCAACATTAGTGAGTTTTAATCTTGATGGTCCAGGATCAACATTAGTGAATTTTAAACTTGATGGTCCAGGATCAACATTAGTGATTTTATAAACTTGATGGTCAAGGATCAACATTAGTGAATTTTAATCTTGATGGTCCAAGATCAACATTAGTGAATTCATAATCTTGATGGTCCAGGATCAACATTAGTGAATTTTAATCTTAATGGTCCAGGATCAACATTAGTGAATTTTAATCTTGATGGTCAAGGATCAACATTAGTGAATTTTAATCTTGATGGTCCAGGATCAACATTAGTGAATTCATAATCTTGATGGTCCAGGATCAACATTAGTGAATTTTAATCTTAATGGTCCAGGATCAGCATTAGTGACATTTAATCTTGATGGTCCAGGATCAACAATAGGGATTTTATCATCTTGATGGTCCAGGATCAACATTAGTGAATTTTAATCTTGATAGTCCAGGATCAACATTAGTGAATTAATAATCTTGATGGTCCAGGATCAGCATTAGTGATTTTTAATCTTGATGGTCCAGGATCAACATTGGTGAATGTTAATCTTGATGGTCCAGGATCAACATTAGTGAATTTTAATCTTGTTGGTCCAGGATCAACATTGGTGAATTTTAATCTTGATGGTCCAGGATCAACATTGGTGAATTTTAATCTTGATGGTCCAGGATCAACATTAGTGAATTTTAAACTTGATGGTCCAGGATCAACATTGGTGAATTTTAATCTTGATGGTCCAGGATCAACATTAGTGATTTTATAAACTTGATGGTCCAGGATCAACATTAGTGATTTTATAAACTTGATGGTCCAGGATCAACATTAGTGATTTCATAAACTTGATGGTCCAGGATCAACATAAGTGAGTTTTAATCTTGATGGTCCAGGATCAACATTGGTGAATTTTAATCTTGATGGTCCAGGATCAACATTAGTTAATTTTAATCTTGATGGTCCAGGATCAACATTAGTGAATTTTAATCTTGATGGTCCAGGATCAACATTGGTGAATTTTAATCTTGATGGTCCAGGATCAACATTAGTGAATTTTAAACTTGATGGTCCAGGATCAACATTGGTGAATTTTAATCTTGATGGTCCAGGATCAACATTAGTGATTTTATAAACTTGATGGTCCAGGATCAACATTAGTGATATTATAAACTTGATGGTCCAGGATCAACATTAGTGAGTTTTAATCTTGATGGTCCAGGATCAACATTAGATAATTTTAAACTTGATGGTCCAGGATCAACATTAGTGATTTTATAAACTTGATGGTCCAGGATCAACATTAGTGATTTTATAAACTTGATGGTCCAGGATCAACATTAGTGAGTTTTAATCTTGATGGTCCAGGATCAACATTAGTGAATTTTAAACTTGATGGTCCAGGATCAACATTAGTGATTTTATAAACTTGATGGTCCAGGATCAACATTAGTGATTTTATAAACTTGATGGTCCAGGATCAACATTAGTGAGTTTTAATCTTGATGGTCCAGGATCAACATTAGTGAATTTTAATCTTGATGGTCCAGGATCAACATAAGTGAGTTTTAATCTTGATGGTCCAGTATCAACATTAGTGAATTTTAATCTTGATGGTCCAGGATCAACATAAGTGAGTTTTAATCTTGATGGTCCAGGATCAACATTGGTGAATTTTAATCTTGATGGTCCAGGATCAACATTAGTTAATTTTAATCTTGATGGTCCAGGATCAACATTAGTGAATTTTAATCTTGATGGTCCAGGATCAACATTGGTGAATTTTAATCTTGATGGTCCAGGATCAACATTGGTGAATTTTAATTTTGATGGTCCAGGATCAACATTAGTGATTTTATAAACTTGATGGTCCAGGATCAACAATAGTGATTTTATAAACTTGATGGTCCAGGATCAACATTAGTGAGTTTTAATCTTGATGGTCCAGGATCAACATTAGTGAATTTTAAACTTGATGGTCCAGGATCAACATTAGTGAAATTTAAACTTGATGGTCCAGTATCAACATTAGTGAATTTTAATCTTGATGGTCCAGGATCAACATAAGTGAGTTTTAATCTTGATGGTCCAGGATCAACATTGGTGAATTTTAATCTTGATGGTCCAGGATCAACATTAGTTAATTTTAATCTTGATGGTCCAGGATCAACATTAGTGAATTTTAATCTTGATGGTCCAGGATCAACATTGGTGAATTTTAATCTTGATGGTCCAGGATCAACATTGGTGAATTTTAATCTTGATGGTCCAGGATCAACATTAGTGAATTTTAATCTTGATGGTCCAAGATCAACATTGGTGAATTTTAATCTTGATGGTCCAGGATCAACATTGGTGAATTTTAATCTTGATGGTCCAGGATCAACATTAGTGATTTTATAAACTTGATGGTCCAGGATCAACAATAGTGATTTTATAAACTTGATGGTCCAGGATCAACATTAGTGAGTTTTAATCTTGATGGTCCAGGATCAACATTAGATATTTTTAAACTTGATGGTCCAGGATCAACATTAGTGAAATTTAAACTTGATGGTCCAGTATCAACATTAGTGAATTTTAATCTTGATGGTCCAGGATCAACATAAGTGAGTTTTAATCTTGATGGTCCAGGATCAACATTGGTGAATTTTAATCTTGATGGTCCAGGATCAACATTAGTTAATTTTAATCTTGATGGTCCAGGATCAACATTAGTGAATTTTAATCTTGATGGTCCAGGATCAACATTGGTGAATTTTAATCTTGATGGTCCAGGATCAACATTGGTGAATTTTAATTTTGATGGTCCAGGATCAACATTAGTGATTTTATAAACTTGATGGTCCAGGATCAACAATAGTGATTTTATAAACTTGATGGTCCAGGATCAACATTAGTGAGTTTTAATCTTGATGGTCCAGGATCAACATTAGTGAATTTTAAACTTGATGGTCCAGGATCAACATTAGTGAAATTTAAACTTGATGGTCCAGTATCAACATTAGTGAATTTTAATCTTGATGGTCCAGGATCAACATAAGTGAGTTTTAATCTTGATGGTCCAGGATCAACATTGGTGAATTTTAATCTTGATGGTCCAGGATCAACATTAGTTAATTTTAATCTTGATGGTCCAGGATCAACATTAGTGAATTTTAATCTTGATGGTCCAGGATCAACATTGGTGAATTTTAATCTTGATGGTCCAGGATCAACATTGGTGAATTTTAATTTTGATGGTCCAGGATCAACATTAGTGATTTTATAAACTTGATGTCCAGGATCAACATAAGTGATTTTATAAACTTGATGGTCCAGGATCAACATTAGTGAGTTTTAATCTTGATGGTCCACAATCAACATTAGATAATTTTAAACTTGATGGTCCAGGATCAACATTAGTGATTTTATAAACTTGATGGTCCAGGATCAACATTAGTGAATTTTAAACTTGATGGTGCAGGATCAACATTAGTGAATTCATAATCTTGATGGTCCAGGATCAACATTAGTGAATTTTAATCTTGATGGTCCAGGATCAACATTGGTGAATTTTAATCTTGATGGTCCAGGATCAACATTAGTGAATTTTAATCTTGATGGTCCAGGATCAACATTGGTGAATTTTAATCTTGATGGTCCAGGATCAACATTAGTGAATTATATTCTTGATGGTCCAGGATCAACATTGGTGAACTTTATTCTTGATGGTCCAGGATCAACATTGGTGAATTTTAATCTTGATGGTCCAGGATCAACATTGGTGAATTTTAATCTTGATGGTCCAGGATCAACATTAGTGAAATTTAAACTTGATGGTCCAGGATCAACATTAGTAAATTTTAATCTTGATGGTCCAGGATCAACATTAGTGAATTTTAATCTTGATGATCCAGGATCAACATTAGTTAAATTTAAACTTGATGGTCCAGGATCAACATTAGTGAGTTTTAATCTTGATGGTCCAGGATCAACATTAGTGATTTTATAAACTTGATGGTCCAGGGATCAACATTAGTGAATTTTAAACTTGATGGTCCAGGATCAACATTAGTGAGTTTTAATCTTGATGGTCCAGGATCAACATTAGTGAATTTTAAACTTGATGGTCCAGGATCAACATTAGTGATTTTATAAACTTGATGGTCAAGGATCAACATTAGTGAATTTTAATCTTGATGGTCCAAGATCAACATTAGTGAATTCATAATCTTGATGGTCCAGGATCAACATTAGTGAATTTTAATCTTAATGGTCCAGGATCAACATTAGTGAATTTTAATCTTGATGGTCAAGGATCAACATTAGTGAATTTTAATCTTGATGGTCCAGGATCAACATTAGTGAATTCATAATCTTGATGGTCCAGGATCAACATTAGTGAATTTTAATCTTAATGGTCCAGGATCAGCATTAGTGACATTTAATCTTGATGGTCCAGGATCAACAATAGGGATTTTATCATCTTGATGGTCCAGGATCAACATTAGTGAATTTTAATCTTGATAGTCCAGGATCAACATTAGTGAATTAATAATCTTGATGGTCCAGGATCAGCATTAGTGATTTTTAATCTTGATGGTCCAGGATCAACATTAGTGAATTCATAATCTTGATGGTCCAGGATCAACATTAGTGAATTTTATTCTTGATGGTCCAGGATCAACATTAGTGAGTTTTATTCTTGATGGTCCAGAATCAACATTAGTGAATTTTAAACTTGATGGTCCAGGATCAACATTAGTGAATTTTAAACTTGATGGTCCAGGATCAAAATTAGTGATTTTATAAACTTGATGGTCCAGGATCAACATTTGTGAACTTTAATCATGATGGTCCAGGATCAACATTAGTGAATTTATAAACTTGATGGTCCAGGATCAACATTAGTGAATTTTATTCTTGATGGTCCAGGATCAACATTAGTGAATTTTAATCTTGATGGTCCAGGATCAACATAAGTGAATTTTAATCTTGATGGTCCAGGATCAACATAAGTGAGTTTTAATCTTGATGGTCCAGGATCAACATTGGTGAATTTTAATCTTGATGGTCCAGGATCAACATTAGTGAATTTTAAACTTGATGGTCCAGGATCAACATTGGTGAATTTTAATCTTGATGGTCCAGGATCAACATTAGTGATTTTATAAACTTGATGGTCCAGGATCAACATTAGTGATTTTATAAACTTGATGGTCCAGGATCAACATTAGTGAGTTTTAATCTTGATGGTCCAGGATCAACATTAGTGAGTTTTAATCTTGATGGTCCAGGATCAACATTAGATAATTTTAAACTTGATGGTCCAGGATCAACATTAGTGATTTTATAAACTTGATGGTCCAGGATCAACATTAGTGAATTTTAATCTTGATGGTCCAGGATCAACATAAGTGAGTTTTAATCTTGATGGTCCAGGATCAACATTGGTGAATTTTAATCTTGATGGTCCAGGATCAACATTAGTGAATTTTAATCTTGATGGTCCAGGATCAACATTGGTGAACTTTATTCTTGATGGTCCAGGATCAACATTAGTGAATTTTAATCTTGATAGTCCAGGATCAACATTAGTGAATTAATAATCTTGATGGTCCAGGATCAGCATTAGTGATTTTTAATCTTGATGGTCCAGGATCAACATTAGTGAGTTTTAATCTTGATGGTCCAAGATCAACATTGGTGAATTTTAATCTTGATGGTCCAGGATCAACATTAGTGAATTTTAATCTTGTTGGTCCAGGATCAACATTGGTGAATTTTAATCTTGATGGTCCAGGATCAACATTGGTAAATTTTAATCTTGATGGTCCAGGATCAACATTAGTGAAATTTAAACTTTATGGTCCAGGATCAACATTAGTGAATTTTAATCTTGATGGTCCAGGATCAACATTAGTGAATTTTAATCTTGATGGTCCAGGATCAACATTAGTGAAATTTAAACTTGATGGTCCAGGATCAACATTGGTGAACTTTATTCTTGATGGTCCAGGATCAACATTAGTGAATTTTAATCTTGATGGTCCAGTATCAACATTAGTGAGTTTTAATCTTGATGGTCCAGGATCAACATTAGTGAAATTTAAACTTGATGGTCCAGGATCAACATTAGTGAATTTTAATCTTGATGGTCCAGGATCAACATTAGTGAATTTTATTCTTGATGGTCAAGGATCAACATTAGTGACTTTTAATCTTGATGGTCCAGGATCAACATTAGTGAATTCATAATCTTGATGGTCCAGGATCAACATTAGTGAATTTTAATCTTAATGGTCCAGGATCAGCATTAGTGACATTTAATCTTGATGGTCCAGGATCAACAATAGGGATTTTATCATCTTGATGGTCCAGGATCAACATTAGTGAATTTTAATCTTGATAGTCCAGGATCAACATTAGTGAATTAATAATCTTGATGGTCCAGGATCAGCATTAGTGATTTTTAATCTTGATGGTCCAGGATCAACATTAGTGAGTTTTATTCTTGATGGTCCAGGATCAACATTAGTGAATTTTAAACTTGATGGTCCAGGATCAACATTAGTGAATTTTAATCTTGATGGTCCAGGATCAACATTAGTGAATTTTAATCTTGATAGTCCAGGATCAACATTAGTGAATTTATAAACTTGATGGTCCAGGATCAACATTAGTGAATTTTAATCTTGATGGTCCAGGATCAACATTAGTGAATTTTAATCTTGATGGTCCAGGATCAACATAAGTGAATTTTAATCTTGATGGTCCAGGATCAACATAAGTGAGTTTTAATCTTGATGGTCCAGGATCAACATTGGTGAATTTTAATCTTGATGGTCCAGGATCAACATTAGTGAATTTTAATCTTGATGGTCCAGTATCAACATTAGTGAATTTTAATCTTGATGGTCCAGGATCAACATTGGTGAATTTTAATCTTGATGGTCCAGGATCAAAATTAGTGAATTTTAAACTTGATGGTCCAGGATCAACATTGGTGAATTTTAATCTTGATGGTCCAGGATCAACATTAGTGATTTTATAAACTTGATGGTCCAGGATCAACATTAGTGAGTTTTAATCTTGATGGTCCAGGATCAACATTAGATAATTTTAAACTTGATGGTCCAGGATCAACATTAGTGATTTTATAAACTTGATGGTCCAGGATCAACATTAGTGAATTTTATTCTTGATGGTCCAGGATCAACGTTGGTGAACTTTATTCTTGATGGTCCAGGATCAACATTAGTGAATTTTAATCTTGATGGTCCAGGATCAACATTGGTGAATTTTAATCTTGATGGTCCAGGATCAACATTAGTGAATTTTAATCTTGATGGTCCAGGATCAACATTGGTGAATTTTAATCTTGATGGTCCAGGATCAACATTGGTGAATTTTAATCTTGATGGTCCAGGATCAACATTGGTGAATTTTAATCTTGATGGTCCAGGATCAACATTAGTTAATTTTAATCTTGATGGTCCAGGGTCAACATTAGTGAATTTTAATCTTGATGGTCCAGGATCAACATTGGTGAATTTTAATCTTGATGGTCCAGGATCAACATTAGTGAATTTTAAACTTGATGGTCCAGGATCAACATTGGTGAATTTTAATCTTGATGGTCCAGGATCAACATTAGTGATTTTATAAACTTGATGGTCCAGGATCAACATTAGTGATTTCATAAACTTGATGGTCCAGGATCAACATAAGTGAGTTTTAATCTTGATGGTCCAGGATCAACATTGGTGAATTTTAATCTTGATGGTCCAGGATCAACATTAGTTAATTTTAATCTTGATGGTCCAGGATCAACATTAGTGAATTTTAATCTTAATGGTCCAGGATCAGCATTAGTGACATTTAATCTTGATGGTCCAGGATCAACAATAGGGATTTTATCATCTTGATGGTCCAGGATCAACATTAGTGAATTTTAATCTTGATAGTCCAGGATCAACATTAGTGAATTAATAATCTTGATGGTCCAGGATCAGCATTAGTGATTTTTAATCTTGATGGTCCAGGATCAACATTAGTGAGTTTTATTCTTGATGGTCCAGGATCAACATTAGTGAATTTTAAACTTGATGGTCCAGGATCAACATTAGTGAATTTTAATCTTGATGGTCCAGGATCAACATTAGTGAATTTTAATCTTGATAGTCCAGGATCAACATTAGTGAATTTATAAACTTGATGGTCCAGGATCAACATTAGTGAATTTTAATCTTGATGGTCCAGGATCAACATTAGTGAATTTTAATCTTGATGGTCCAGGATCAACATAAGTGAATTTTAATCTTGATGGTCCAGGATCAACATAAGTGAGTTTTAATCTTGATGGTCCAGGATCAACATTGGTGAATTTTAATCTTGATGGTCCAGGATCAACATTAGTGAATTTTAATCTTGATGGTCCAGTATCAACATTAGTGAATTTTAATCTTGATGGTCCAGGATCAACATTGGTGAATTTTAATCTTGATGGTCCAGGATCAACATTAGTGAATTTTAAACTTGATGGTCCAGGATCAACATTGGTGAATTTTAATCTTGATGGTCCAGGATCAACATTAGTGATTTTATAAACTTGATGGTCCAGGATCAACATTAGTGAGTTTTAATCTTGATGGTCCAGGATCAACATTAGATAATTTTAAACTTGATGGTCCAGGATCAACATTAGTGATTTTATAAACTTGATGGTCCAGGATCAACATTAGTGAATTTTATTCTTGATGGTCCAGGATCAACGTTGGTGAACTTTATTCTTGATGGTCCAGGATCAACATTAGTGAATTTTAATCTTGATGGTCCAGGATCAACATTGGTGAATTTTAATCTTGATGGTCCAGGATCAACATTAGTGAATTTTAATCTTGATGGTCCAGGATCAACATTGGTGAATTTTAATCTTGATGGTCCAGGATCAACATTGGTGAATTTTAATCTTGATGGTCCAGGATCAACATTGGTGAATTTTAATCTTGATGGTCCAGGATCAACATTAGTTAATTTTAATCTTGATGGTCCAGGGTCAACATTAGTGAATTTTAATCTTGATGGTCCAGGATCAACATTGGTGAATTTTAATCTTGATGGTCCAGGATCAACATTAGTGAATTTTAAACTTGATGGTCCAGGATCAACATTGGTGAATTTTAATCTTGATGGTCCAGGATCAACATTAGTGATTTTATAAACTTGATGGTCCAGGATCAACATTAGTGATTTCATAAACTTGATGGTCCAGGATCAACATAAGTGAGTTTTAATCTTGATGGTCCAGGATCAACATTGGTGAATTTTAATCTTGATGGTCCAGGATCAACATTAGTTAATTTTAATCTTGATGGTCCAGGATCAACATTAGTGAATTTTAATCTTGATGGTCCAGGATCAACATTGGTGAATTTTAATCTTGATGGTCCAGGATCAACATTAGTGAATTTTAAACTTGATGGTCCAGGATCAACATTGGTGAATTTTAATTTTGATGGTCCAGGATCAACATTAGTGATTTTATAAACTTGATGGTCCAGGACCAACATAAGTGATTTTATAAACTTGATGGTCCAGGATCAACATTAGTGAGTTTTAATCTTGATGGTCCACAATCAACATTAGATAATTTTAAACTTGATGGTCCAGGATCAACATTAGTGATTTTATAAACTTGATGGTCCAGGATCAACATTAGTGAATTTTAAACTTGATGGTGCAGGATCAACATTAGTGAATTCATAATCTTGATGGTCCAGGATCAACATTAGTGAATTTTAATCTTGATGGTCCAGGATCAACATTGGTGAATTTTAATCTTGATGGTCCAGGATCAACATTAGTGAATTTTAATCTTGATGGTCCAGGATCAACATTGGTGAATTTTAATCTTGATGGTCCAGGATCAACATTAGTGAATTTTATTCTTGATGGTCCAGGATCAACATTGATGAACTTTATTCTTGATGGTCCAGGATCAACATTGGTGAATTTTAATCTTGATGGTCCAGGATCAACATTGGTGAATTTTAATCTTGATGGTCCAGGATCAACATTAGTGAAATTTAAACTTGATGGTCCAGGATCAACATTAGTAAATTTTAATCTTGATGGTCCAGGATCAACATTAGTGAATTTTAATCTTGATGATCCAGGATCAACATTAGTGAAATTTAAACTTGATGGTCCAGGATCAACATTAGTGAGTTTTAATCTTGATGGTCCAGGATCAACATTAGTGATTTTATAAACTTGATGGTCCAGGATCAACATTAGTGATTTTATAAACTTGATGGTCCAGGATCAACATTAGTGAATTTTAAACTTGATGGTCCAGGATCAACATTAGTGAGTTTTAATCTTGATGGTCCAGGATCAACATTAGTGAATTTTAAACTTGATGGTCCAGGATCAACATTAGTGATTTTATAAACTTGATGGTCAAGGATCAACATTAGTGAATTTTAATCTTGATGGTCCAAGATCAACATTAGTGAATTCATAATCTTGATGGTCCAGGATCAACATTAGTGAATTTTAATCTTAATGGTCCAGGATCAACATTAGTGAATTTTAATCTTGATGGTCCAGGATCAACATTAGTGAATTCATAATCTTGATGGTCCAGGATCAACATTAGTGAATTTTAATCTTAATGGTCCAGGATCAGCATTAGTGACATTTAATCTTGATGGTCCAGGATCAACAATAGGGATTTTATCATCTTGATGGTCCAGGATCAACATTAGTGAATTTTAATCTTGATAGTCCAGGATCAACATTAGTGAATTAATAATCTTGATGGTCCAGGAGCAGCATTAGTGATTTTTAATCTTGATGGTCCAGGATCAACATTAGTGAATTCATAATCTTGATGGTCCAGGATCAACATTAGTGAATTTTATTCTTGATGGTCCAGGATCAACATTAGTGAGTTTTATTCTTGATGGTCCAGAATCAACATTAGTGAATTTTAAACTTGATGGTCCAGGATAAACATTAGTGAATTTTAATCTTGATGGTCCAGGATCAACATTAGTGAATTTTAAACTTGATGGTCCAGGATCAACATTAGTGAATTTTAAACTTGATGGTCCAGGATCAAAATTAGTGATTTTATAAACTTGATGGTCCAGGATCAACATTTGTGAACTTTAATCATGATGGTCCAGGATCAACATTAGTGAATTTATAAACTTGATGGTCCAGGATCAACATTAGTGAATTTTATTCTTGATGGTCCAGGATCAACATTAGTGAATTTTAATCTTGATGGTCCAGGATCAACATAAGTGATTTTTAATCTTGATGGTCCAGGATCAACATAAGTGAGTTTTAATCTTGATGGTCCAGGATCAACATTGGTGAATTTTAATCTTGATGGTCCAGGATCAACATTAGTGAATTTTAATCTTGATGGTCCAGGATCAACATTGGTGAATTTTAATCTTGATGGTCCAGGATCAACATTAGTGATTTTATAAACTTGATGGTCCAGGATCAACATTAGTGATTTTATAAACTTGATGGTCCAGGATCAACATTAGTGAGTTTTAATCTTGATGGTCCAGGATCAACATTAGTGAGTTTTAATCTTGATGGTCCAGGATCAACATTAGATAATTTTAAACTTGATGGTCCAGGATCAACATTAGTGATTTTATAAACTTGATGGTCCAGGATCAACATTAGTGAATTTTAATCTTGATGGTCCAGGATCAACATAAGTGAGTTTTAATCTTGATGGTCCAGGATCAACATTGGTGAATTTTAATCTTGATGGTCCAGGATCAACATTAGTGAATTTTAATCTTGATGGTCCAGGATCAACATTGGTGAACTTTATTCTTGATGGTCCAGGATCAACATTAGTGAATTTTAATCTTGATAGTCCAGGATCAACATTAGTGAATTAATAATCTTGATGGTCCAGGATCAACAATAGTGATTTTTAATCTTGATGGTCCAGGATCAACATTAGTGAGTTTTAATCTTGATGGTCCAGGATCAACATTGGTGAATTTTAATCTTGATGGTCCAGGATCAACATTAGTGAATTTTAATCTTGTTGGTCCAGGATCAACATTGGTGAATTTTAATCTTGATGGTCCAGGATCAACATTGGTGAATTTTAATCTTGATGGTCCAGGATCAACATTAGTGAAATTTAAACTTTATGGTCCAGGATCAACATTAGTGAATTTTAATCTTGATGGTCCAGGATCAACATTAGTGAATTTTAATCTTGATTATCCAGGATCAACATTAGTGAAATTTAAACTTGATGGTCCAGGATCAACATTGGTGAACTTTATTCTTGATGGTCCAGGATCAACATTAGTGAATTTTAATCTTGATGGTCCAGTATCAACATTAGTGAGTTTTAATCTTGATGGTCCAGGATCAACATTGGTGAATTTTAATCTTGATGGTCCAGTATCAACATTGGTGAATTTTAATCTTGATGGTCCAGGATCAACATTAGTGAATTTTATTCTTGATGGTCAAGGATCAACATTAGTGACTTTTAATCTTGATGGTCCAGGATCAACATTAGTGAATTCATAATCTTGATGGTCCAGGATCAACATTAGTGAATTTTAATCTTAATGGTCCAGGATCAGCATTAGTGACATTTAATCTTGATGGTCCAGGATCAACAATAGGGATTTTATCATCTTGATGGTCCAGGATCAACATTAGTGAATTTTAATCTTGATAGTCCAGGATCAACATTAGTGAATTAATAATCTTGATGGACCAGGATCAGCATTAGTGATTTTTAATCTTGATGGTCCAGGATCAACATTAGTGAGTTTTATTCTTGATGGTCCAGGATCAACATTAGTGAATTTTAAACTTGATGGTCCAGGATCAACATTAGTGAATTTTAATCTTGATGGTCCAGGATCAACATTAGTGAATTTTAATCTTGATAGTCCAGGATCAACATTAGTGAATTTATAAACTTGATGGTCCAGGATCAACATTAGTGAATTTTAATCTTGATGGTCCAGGATCAACATTAGTGAATTTTAATCTTGATGGTCCAGGATCAACATAAGTGAATTTTAATCTTGATGGTCCAGGATCAACATAAGTGAGTTTTAATCTTGATGGTCCAGGATCAACATTGGTGAATTTTAATCTTGATGGTCCAGGATCAACATTAGTGAATTTTAATCTTGATGGTCCAGTATCAACATTAATGAATTTTAATCTTGATGGTCCAGGATCAACATTGGTGAATTTTAATCTTGATGGTCCAGGATCAACATTAGTGAATTTTAAACTTGATGGTCCAGGATCAACATTAGTGATTTTATAAACTTGATGGTCCAGGATCAACATTAGTGAGTTTTAATCTTGATGGTCCAGGATCAATATTAGATAATTTTAAACTTGATGGTCCAGGATCAACATTAGTGATTTTATAAACTTGATGGTCCAGGATCAATATTAGTGAGTTTTAATCTTGATGGTCCAGGATCAACATTAGTGAATTTTAAACTTGATGGTCCAGGATCAACATTAGTGATTTTATAAACTTGATGGTCCAGGATCAACATTAGTGAATTTTAATCTTGATGGTCCAGGATCAACATAAGTGAGTTTTAATCTTGATGGTCCAGGATCAACATTGGTGAATTTTAATCTTGATGGTCCAGGATCAACATTAGTTAATTTTAATCTTGATGGTCCAGGATCAACATTAGATAATTTTAAACTTGATGGTCCAGGATCAACATTAGTGATTTTATAAACTTGATGGTCCAGGATCAATATTAGTGAGTTTTAATCTTGATGGTCCAGGATCAACATTAGTGAATTTTAAACTTGATGGTCCAGGATCAACATTAGTGATTTTATAAACTTGATGGTCCAGGATCAACATTAGTGAATTTTAATCTTGATGGTCCAGGATCAACATAAGTGAGTTTTAATCTTGATGGTCCAGGATCAACATTGGTGAATTTTAATCTTGATGGTCCAGGATCAACATTAGTTAATTTTAATCTTGATGGTCCAGGATCAACATTAGTGAAATTTAAACTTGATGGTCCAGGATCAACATTGGTGAATTTTAATCTTGATGGTCCAGGATCAACATTAGTGAATTTTATTCTTGATGGTCCAGGATCAACATTGGTGAATTTTAATCTTGATTGTCCAGGATCAACATTAGTGAATTTTAATCTTGATGGTCCAGGATCAACATTGGTGAACTTTATTCTTGATGGTCCAGGATCAACATTAGTGAATTTTAATCTTGATGGTCCAGTATCAACATTAGTGAGTTTTAATCTTGATGGTCCAGGATCAACATTGGTGAATTTTAATCTTGATGGTCCAGGATCAACATTAGTGAATTTTAAACTTGATGGTCCAGGATCAACATTAGTGAATTTTAATCTTGATGGTCCAGGATCAACATTGGTGAATTTTAATCTTGATGGTCCAGGATCAACATTAGTTAATTTTAATCTTGATGGTCCAGGATCAACATTAGTGAATTTTAATCTTGATGGTCCAGGATCAACATTGGTGAATTTTAATCTTGATGGTCCAGGATCAACATTAGTGAATTTTAAACTTGATGGTCCAGGATCAACATTGGTGAATTTTAATCTTGATGGTCCAGGATCAACATTAGTGATTTTATAAACTTGATGGTCCAGGATCAACATTAGTGATTTCATAAACTTGATGGTCCAGGATCAACATAAGTGAGTTTTAATCTTGATGGTCCAGGATCAACATTAGTTAATTTTAATCTTGATGGTCCAGGATCAACATTAGTGAATTTTAATCTTGATGGTCCAGGATCAACATTGGTGAATTTTAATCTTGATGGTCCAGGATCAACATTAGTGAATTTTAAACTTGATGGTCCAGGATCAACATTGGTGAATTTTAATCTTGATGGTCCAGGATCAACATTAGTGATTTTATAAACTTGATGGTCCAGGATCAACATTAGTGATTTTATAAACTTGATGGTCCAGGATCAACATTAGTGAGTTTTAATCTTGATGGTCCAGGATCAACATTAGATAATTTTAAACTTGATGGTCCAGGATCAACATTAGTGATTTTATAAACTTGATGGTCCAGGATCAACATTAGTGATTTTATAAACTTGATGGTCCAGGATCAACATTAGTGAGTTTTAATCTTGATGGTCCAGGATCAACATTAGTGAATTTTAAACTTGATGGTCCAGGATCAACATTAGTGATTTTATAAACTTGATGGTCCAGGATCAACATTAGTGATTTTATAAACTTGATGGTCCAGGATCAACATTAGTGAGTTTTAATCTTGATGGTCCAGGATCAACATTAGTGAATTTTAATCTTGATGGTCCAGGATCAACATAAGTGAGTTTTAATCTTGATGGTCCAGGATCAACATTGGTGAATTTTAATCTTGATGGTCCAGGATCAACATTAGTTAATTTTAATCTTGATGGTCCAGGATCAACATTAGTGAATTTTAATCTTGATGGTCCAAGATCAACATTGGTGAATTTTAATCTTGATGGTCCAGGATCAACATTAGTGAATTTTAATCTTGATGGTCCAAGATCAACATTGGTGAATTTTAATCTTGATGGTCCAGGATCAACATTGGTGAATTTTAATCTTGATGGTCCAGGATCAACATTAGTGATTTTATAAACTTGATGGTCCAGGATCAACAATAGTGATTTTATAAACTTGATGGTCCAGGATCAACATTAGTGAGTTTTAATCTTGATGGTCCAGGATCAACATTAGATATTTTTAAACTTGATGGTCCAGGATCAACATTAGTGATTTTATAAACTTGATGGTCCAGGATCAACATTAGTGAGTTTTAATCTTGATGGTCCAGGATCAACATTAGTGAATTTTAAACTTGATGGTCCAGGATCAACATTAGTGAAATTTAAACTTGATGGTCCAGTATCAACATTAGTGAATTTTAATCTTGATGGTCCAGGATCAACATAAGTGAGTTTTAATCTTGATGGTCCAGGATCAACATTGGTGAATTTTAATCTTGATGGTCCAGGATCAACATTAGTTAATTTTAATCTTGATGGTCCAGGATCAACATTAGTGAATTTTAATCTTGATGGTCCAGGATCAACATTGGTGAATTTTAATCTTGATGGTCCAGGATCAACATTAGTGAATTTTAAACTTGATGGTCCAGGATCAACATTGGTGAATTTTAATTTTGATGGTCCAGGATCAACATTAGTGATTTTATAAAATTGATGGTCCAGGATCAACATAAGTGATTTTATAAACTTGATGGTCCAGGATCAACATTAGTGAGTTTTAATCTTGATGGTCCACAATCAACATTAGATAATTTTAAACTTGATGGTCCAGGATCAACATTAGTGATTTTATAAACTTGATGGTCCAGGATCAACATTAGTGAATTTTAAACTTGATGGTGCAGGATCAACATTAGTGAATTCATAATCTTGATGGTCCAGGATCAACATTAGTGAATTTTAATCTTGATGGTCCAGGATCAACATTGGTGAATTTTAATCTTGATGGTCCAGGATCAACATTAGTGAATTTTAATCTTGATGGTCCAGGATCAACATTGGTGAATTTTAATCTTGATGGTCCAGGATCAACATTAGTGAATTTTATTCTTGATGGTCCAGGATCAACATTGGTGAACTTTATTCTTGATGGTCCAGGATCAACATTGGTGAATTTTAATCTTGATGGTCCAGGATCAACATTGGTGAATTTTAATCTTGATGGTCCAGGATCAACATTAGTGAAATTTAAACTTGATGGTCCAGGATCAACATTAGTAAATTTTAATCTTGATGGTCCAGGATCAACATTAGTGAATTTTAATCTTGATGATCCAGGATCAACATTAGTGAAATTTAAACTTGATGGTCCAGGATCAACATTAGTGAGTTTTAATCTTGATGGTCCAGGATCAACATTAGTGATTTTATAAACTTGATGGTCCAGGATCAACATTAGTGATTTTATAAACTTGATGGTCCAGGATCAACATTAGTGAATTTTAAACTTGATGGTCCAGGATCAACATTAGTGAGTTTTAATCTTGATGGTCCAGGATCAACATTAGTGAATTTTAAACTTGATGGTCCAGGATCAACATTAGTGATTTTATAAACTTGATGGTCAAGGATCAACATTAGTGAATTTTAATCTTGATGGTCCAAGATCAACATTAGTGAATTCATAATCTTGATGGTCCAGGATCAACATTAGTGAATTTTAAACTTGATGGTCCAGGATCAACATTAGTGAATTTTAATCTTGATGGTCAAGGATCAACATTAGTGAATTTTAATCTTGATGGTCCAGGATCAACATTAGTGAATTCATAATCTTGATGGTCCAGGATCAACATTAGTGAATTTTAATCTTAATGGTCCAGGATCAGCATTAGTGACATTTAATCTTGATGGTCCAGGATCAACAATAGGGATTTTATCATCTTGATGGTCCAGGATCAACATTAGTGAATTTTAATCTTGATAGTCCAGGATCAACATTAGTGAATTAATAATCTTGATGGTCCAGGATCAGCATTAGTGATTTTTAATCTTGATGGTCCAGGATCAACATTAGTGAATTCATAATCTTGATGGTCCAGGATCAACATTAGTGAATTTTATTCTTGATGGTCCAGGATCAACATTAGTGAGTTTTATTCTTGATGGTCCAGAATCAACATTAGTGAATTTTAAACTTGATGGTCCAGGATCAACATTAGTGAATTTTAATCTTGATGGTCCAGGATCAACATTAGTGAATTTTAAACTTGATGGTCCAGGATCAACATTAGTGAATTTTAAACTTGATGGTCCAGGATCAAAATTAGTGATTTTATAAACTTGATGGTCCAGGATCAACATTTGTGAACTTTAATCATGATGGTCCAGGATCAACATTAGTGAATTTATAAACTTGATGGTCCAGGATCAACATTAGTGAATTTTATTCTTGATGGTCCAGGATCAACATTAGTGAATTTTAATCTTGATGGTCCAGGATCAACATAAGTGAATTTTAATCTTGATGGTCCAGGATCAACATAAGTGAGTTTTAATCTTGATGGTCCAGGATCAACATTGGTGAATTTTAATCTTGATGGTCCAGGATCAACATTAGTGAATTTTAATCTTGATGGTCCAGGATCAACATTGGTGAATTTTAATCTTGATGGTCCAGGATCAACATTAGTGAATTTTAAACTTGATGGTCCAGGATCAACATTGGTGAATTTTAATCTTGATGGTCCAGGATCAACATTAGTGATTTTATAAACTTGATGGTCCAGGATCAACATTAGTGATTTTATAAACTTGATGGTCCAGGATCAACATTAGTGAGTTTTAATCTTGATGGTCCAGGATCAACATAAGTGAGTTTTAATCTTGATGGTCCAGGATCAACATTGGTGAATTTTAATCTTGATGGTCCAGGATCAACATTAGTGAATTTTAATCTTGATGGTCCAGGATCAACATTGGTGAACTTTTTTCTTGATGGTCCAGGATCAACATTAGTGAATTTTAATCTTGATAGTCCAGGATCAACATTAGTGAATTAATAATCTTGATGGTCCAGGATCAGCATTAGTGATTTTTAATCTTGATGGTCCAGGATCAACATTAGTGAGTTTTAATCTTGATGGTCGAGGATCAACATTGGTGAATTTTAATCTTGATGGTCCAGGATCAACATTAGTGAATTTTAATCTTGTTGGTCCAGGATCAACATTGGTGAATTTTAATCTTAATGGTCCAGGATCAACATTGGTGAATTTTAATCTTGATGGTCCAGGATCAACATTAGTGAAATTTAAACTTTATGGTCCAGGATCAACATTAGTGAATTTTAATCTTGATGGTCCAGGATCAACATTAGTGAATTTTAATCTTGATGGTCCAGGATCAACATTAGTGAAATTTAAACTTGATGGTCCAGGATCAACATTGGTGAACTTTATTCTTGATGGTCCAGGATCAACATTAGTGAATTTTAATCTTGATGGTCCAGTATCAACATTAGTGAGTTTTAATCTTGATGGTCCAGGATCAACATTGGTGAATTTTAATCTTGATGGTCCAGTATCAACATTGGTGAATTTTAATCTTGATGGTCCAGGATCAACATTAGTGAAATTTAAACTTGATGGTCCAGGATCAACATTAGTGAATTTTAATCTTGATGGTCCAGGATCAACATTAGTGAATTTTATTCTTGATGGTCAAGGATCAACATTAGTGACTTTTAATCTTGATGGTCCAGGATCAACATTAGTGAATTCATAATCTTGATGGTCCAGGATCAACATTAGTGAATTTTAATCTTAATGGTCCAGGATCAGCATTAGTGACATTTAATCTTGATGGTCCAGGATCAACATTAGTGAGTTTTATTCTTGATGGTCCAGGATCAACATTAGTGAATTTTAAACTTGATGGTCCAGGATCAACATTAGTGAATTTTAATCTTGATGGTCCAGGATCAACATTAGTGAATTTTAATCTTGATAGTCCAGGATCAACATTAGTGAATTTATAAACTTGATGGTCCAGGATCAACATTAGTGAATTTTAATCTTGATGGTCCAGGATCAACATTAGTGAATTTTAATCTTGATGGTCCAGGATCAACATTAGTGAATTTTATTCTTGATGGTCAAGGATCAACATTAGTGACTTTTAATCTTGATGGTCCAGGATCAACATTAGTGAATTCATAATCTTGATGGTCCAGGATCAACATTAGTGAATTTTAATCTTAATGGTCCAGGATCAGCATTAGTGACATTTAATCTTGATGGTCCAGGATCAACAATAGGGATTTTATCATCTTGATGGTCCAGGATCAACATTAGTGAATTTTAATCTTGATAGTCCAGGATCAACATTAGTGAATTAATAATCTTGATGGTCCAGGATCAGCATTAGTGATTTTTAATCTTGATGGTCCAGGATCAACATTAGTGAGTTTTATTCTTGATGGTCCAGGATCAACATTAGTGAATTTTAAACTTGATGGTCCAGGATCAACATTAGTGAATTTTAATCTTGATGGTCCAGGATCAACATTAGTGAATTTTAATCTTGATAGTCCAGGATCAACATTAGTGAATTTATAAACTTGATGGTCCAGGATCAACATTAGTGAATTTTAATCTTGATGGTCCAGGATCAACATTAGTGAATTTTAATCTTGATGGTCCAGGATCAACATAAGTGAATTTTAATCTTGATGGTCCAGGATCAACATAAGTGAGTTTTAATCTTGATGGTCCAGGATCAACATTGGTGAATTTTAATCTTGATGGTCCAGGATCAACATTAGTGAATTTTAATCTTGATGGTCCAGTATCAACATTAGTGAATTTTAATCTTGATGGTCCAGGATCAACATTGGTGAATTTTAATCTTGATGGTCCAGGATCAACATTAGTGAATTTTAAACTTGATGGTCCAGGATCAACATTGGTGAATTTTAATCTTGATGGTCCAGGATCAACATTAGTGATTTTATAAACTTGATGGTCCAGGATCAACATTAGTGAGTTTTAATCTTGATGGTCCAGGATCAACATTAGATAATTTTAAACTTGATGGTCCAGGATCAACATTAGTGATTTTATAAACTTGATGGTCCAGGATCAACATTAGTGAATTTTATTCTTGATGGTCCAGGATCAACGTTGGTGAACTTTATTCTTGATGGTCCAGGATCAACATTAGTGAATTTTAATCTTGATGGTCCAGGATCAACATTGGTGAATTTTAATCTTGATGGTCCAGGATCAACATTAGTGAATTTTAATCTTGATGGTCCAGGATCAACATTGGTGAATTTTAATCTTGATGGTCCAGGATCAACATTGGTGAATTTTAATCTTGATGGTCCAGGATCAACATTGGTGAATTTTAATCTTGATGGTCCAGGATCAACATTAGTTAATTTTAATCTTGATGGTCCAGGGTCAACATTAGTGAATTTTAATCTTGATGGTCCAGGATCAACATTGGTGAATTTTAATCTTGATGGTCCAGGATCAACATTAGTGAATTTTAAACTTGATGGTCCAGGATCAACATTGGTGAATTTTAATCTTGATGGTCCAGGATCAACATTAGTGATTTTATAAACTTGATGGTCCAGGATCAACATTAGTGATTTCATAAACTTGATGGTCCAGGATCAACATAAGTGAGTTTTAATCTTGATGGTCCAGGATCAACATTGGTGAATTTTAATCTTGATGGTCCAGGATCAACATTAGTTAATTTTAATCTTGATGGTCCAGGATCAACATTAGTGAATTTTAATCTTGATGGTCCAGGATCAACATTGGTGAATTTTAATCTTGATGGTCCAGGATCAACATTAGTGAATTTTAAACTTGATGGTCCAGGATCAACATTGGTGAATTTTAATCTTGATGGTCCAGGATCAACATTAGTGATTTTATAAACTTGATGGTCCAGGATCAACATTAGTGATTTTATAAACTTGATGGTCCAGGATCAACATTAGTGAGTTTTAATCTTGATGGTCCAGGATCAACATTAGATAATTTTAAACTTGATGGTCCAGGATCAACATTAGTGATTTTATAAACTTGATGGTCCAGGATCAACATTAGTGAGTTTTAATCTTGATGGTCCAGGATCAACATTAGTGAATTTTAAACTTGATGGTCCAGGATCAACATTAGTGATTTTATAAACTTGATGGTCCAGGATCAACATTAGTGATTTTATAAACTTGATGGTCCAGGATCAACATTAGTGAGTTTTAATCTTGATGGTCCAGGATCAACATTAGTGAATTTTAATCTTGATGGTCCAGGATCAACATAAGTGAGTTTTAATCTTGATGGTCCAGGATCAACATTGGTGAATTTTAATCTTGATGGTCCAGGATCAACATTAGTTAATTTTAATCTTGATGGTCCAGGATCAACATTAGTGAATTTTAATCTTGATGGTCCAAGATCAACATTGGTGAATTTTAATCTTGATGGTCCAGGATCAACATTAGTGAATTTTAATCTTGATGGTCCAAGATCAACATTGGTGAATTTTAATCTTGATGGTCCAGGATCAACATTGGTGAATTTTAATCTTGATGGTCCAGGATCAACATTAGTGATTTTATAAACTTGATGGTCCAGGATCAACAATAGTGATTTTATAAACTTGATGGTCCAGGATCAACATTAGTGAGTTTTAATCTTGATGGTCCAGGATCAACATTAGATATTTTTAAACTTGATGGTCCAGGATCAACATTAGTGATTTTATAAACTTGATGGTCCAGGATCAACATTAGTGATTTTATAAACTTGATGGTCCAGGATCAACATTGGTGAACTTTATTCTTGATGGTCCAGGATCAACATTAGTGAATTTTAATCTTGATGGTCCAGTATCAACATTAGTGAGTTTTAATCTTGATGGTCCAGGATCAACATTGGTGAATTTTAATCTTGATGGTCCAGTATCAACATTGGTGAATTTTAATCTTGATGGTCCAGGATCAACATTAGTGAATTTTATTCTTGATGGTCAAGGATCAACATTAGTGACTTTTAATCTTGATGGTCCAGGATCAACATTAGTGAATTCATAATCTTGATGGTCCAGGATCAACATTAGTGAATTTTAATCTTAATGGTCCAGGATCAGCATTAGTGACATTTAATCTTGATGGTCCAGGATCAACAATAGGGATTTTATCATCTTGATGGTCCAGGATCAACATTAGTGAATTTTAATCTTGATAGTCCAGGATCAACATTAGTGAATTAATAATCTTGATGGACCAGGATCAGCATTAGTGATTTTTAATCTTGATGGTCCAGGATCAACATTAGTGAGTTTTATTCTTGATGGTCCAGGATCAACATTAGTGAATTTTAAACTTGATGGTCCAGGATCAACATTAGTGAATTTTAATCTTGATGGTCCAGGATCAACATTAGTGAATTTTAATCTTGATAGTCCAGGATCAACATTAGTGAATTTATAAACTTGATGGTCCAGGATCAACATTAGTGAATTTTAATCTTGATGGTCCAGGATCAACATTAGTGAATTTTAATCTTGATGGTCCAGGATCAACATAAGTGAATTTTAATCTTGATGGTCCAGGATCAACATAAGTGAGTTTTAATCTTGATGGTCCAGGATCAACATTGGTGAATTTTAATCTTGATGGTCCAGGATCAACATTAGTGAATTTTAATCTTGATGGTCCAGTATCAACATTAATGAATTTTAATCTTGATGGTCCAGGATCAACATTGGTGAATTTTAATCTTGATGGTCCAGGATCAACATTAGTGAATTTTAAACTTGATGGTCCAGGATCAACATTAGTGATTTTATAAACTTGATGGTCCAGGATCAACATTAGTGAGTTTTAATCTTGATGGTCCAGGATCAATATTAGATAATTTTAAACTTGATGGTCCAGGATCAACATTAGTGATTTTATAAACTTGATGGTCCAGGATCAATATTAGTGAGTTTTAATCTTGATGGTCCAGGATCAACATTAGTGAATTTTAAACTTGATGGTCCAGGATCAACATTAGTGATTTTATAAACTTGATGGTCCAGGATCAACATTAGTGAATTTTAATCTTGATGGTCCAGGATCAACATAAGTGAGTTTTAATCTTGATGGTCCAGGATCAACATTGGTGAATTTTAATCTTGATGGTCCAGGATCAACATTAGTTAATTTTAATCTTGATGGTCCAGGATCAACATTAGATAATTTTAAACTTGATGGTCCAGGATCAACATTAGTGATTTTATAAACTTGATGGTCCAGGATCAATATTAGTGAGTTTTAATCTTGATGGTCCAGGATCAACATTAGTGAATTTTAAACTTGATGGTCCAGGATCAACATTAGTGATTTTATAAACTTGATGGTCCAGGATCAACATTAGTGAATTTTAATCTTGATGGTCCAGGATCAACATAAGTGAGTTTTAATCTTGATGGTCCAGGATCAACATTGGTGAATTTTAATCTTGATGGTCCAGGATCAACATTAGTTAATTTTAATCTTGATGGTCCAGGATCAACATTAGTGAAATTTAAACTTGATGGTCCAGGATCAACATTGGTGAATTTTAATCTTGATGGTCCAGGATCAACATTAGTGAATTTTATTCTTGATGGTCCAGGATCAACATTGGTGAATTTTAATCTTGATTGTCCAGGATCAACATTAGTGAATTTTAATCTTGATGGTCCAGGATCAACATTGGTGAACTTTATTCTTGATGGTCCAGGATCAACATTAGTGAATTTTAATCTTGATGGTCCAGTATCAACATTAGTGAGTTTTAATCTTGATGGTCCAGGATCAACATTGGTGAATTTTAATCTTGATGGTCCAGGATCAACATTAGTGAATTTTAAACTTGATGGTCCAGGATCAACATTAGTGAATTTTAATCTTGATGGTCCAGGATCAACATTGGTGAATTTTAATCTTGATGGTCCAGGATCAACATTAGTTAATTTTAATCTTGATGGTCCAGGATCAACATTAGTGAATTTTAATCTTGATGGTCCAGGATCAACATTGGTGAATTTTAATCTTGATGGTCCAGGATCAACATTAGTGAATTTTAAACTTGATGGTCCAGGATCAACATTGGTGAATTTTAATCTTGATGGTCCAGGATCAACATTAGTGATTTTATAAACTTGATGGTCCAGGATCAACATTAGTGATTTCATAAACTTGATGGTCCAGGATCAACATAAGTGAGTTTTAATCTTGATGGTCCAGGATCAACATTAGTTAATTTTAATCTTGATGGTCCAGGATCAACATTAGTGAATTTTAATCTTGATGGTCCAGGATCAACATTGGTGAATTTTAATCTTGATGGTCCAGGATCAACATTAGTGAATTTTAAACTTGATGGTCCAGGATCAACATTGGTGAATTTTAATCTTGATGGTCCAGGATCAACATTAGTGATTTTATAAACTTGATGGTCCAGGATCAACATTAGTGATTTTATAAACTTGATGGTCCAGGATCAACATTAGTGAGTTTTAATCTTGATGGTCCAGGATCAACATTAGATAATTTTAAACTTGATGGTCCAGGATCAACATTAGTGATTTTATAAACTTGATGGTCCAGGATCAACATTAGTGATTTTATAAACTTGATGGTCCAGGATCAACATTAGTGAGTTTTAATCTTGATGGTCCAGGATCAACATTAGTGAATTTTAAACTTGATGGTCCAGGATCAACATTAGTGATTTTATAAACTTGATGGTCCAGGATCAACATTAGTGATTTTATAAACTTGATGGTCCAGGATCAACATTAGTGAGTTTTAATCTTGATGGTCCAGGATCAACATTAGTGAATTTTAATCTTGATGGTCCAGGATCAACATAAGTGAGTTTTAATCTTGATGGTCCAGGATCAACATTGGTGAATTTTAATCTTGATGGTCCAGGATCAACATTAGTTAATTTTAATCTTGATGGTCCAGGATCAACATTAGTGAATTTTAATCTTGATGGTCCAAGATCAACATTGGTGAATTTTAATCTTGATGGTCCAGGATCAACATTAGTGAATTTTAATCTTGATGGTCCAAGATCAACATTGGTGAATTTTAATCTTGATGGTCCAGGATCAACATTGGTGAATTTTAATCTTGATGGTCCAGGATCAACATTAGTGATTTTATAAACTTGATGGTCCAGGATCAACAATAGTGATTTTATAAACTTGATGGTCCAGGATCAACATTAGTGAGTTTTAATCTTGATGGTCCAGGATCAACATTAGATATTTTTAAACTTGATGGTCCAGGATCAACATTAGTGATTTTATAAACTTGATGGTCCAGGATCAACATTAGTGAGTTTTAATCTTGATGGTCCAGGATCAACATTAGTGAATTTTAAACTTGATGGTCCAGGATCAACATTAGTGAAATTTAAACTTGATGGTCCAGTATCAACATTAGTGAATTTTAATCTTGATGGTCCAGGATCAACATAAGTGAGTTTTAATCTTGATGGTCCAGGATCAACATTGGTGAATTTTAATCTTGATGGTCCAGGATCAACATTAGTTAATTTTAATCTTGATGGTCCAGGATCAACATTAGTGAATTTTAATCTTGATGGTCCAGGATCAACATTGGTGAATTTTAATCTTGATGGTCCAGGATCAACATTAGTGAATTTTAAACTTGATGGTCCAGGATCAACATTGGTGAATTTTAATTTTGATGGTCCAGGATCAACATTAGTGATTTTATAAAATTGATGGTCCAGGATCAACATAAGTGATTTTATAAACTTGATGGTCCAGGATCAACATTAGTGAGTTTTAATCTTGATGGTCCACAATCAACATTAGATAATTTTAAACTTGATGGTCCAGGATCAACATTAGTGATTTTATAAACTTGATGGTCCAGGATCAACATTAGTGAATTTTAAACTTGATGGTGCAGGATCAACATTAGTGAATTCATAATCTTGATGGTCCAGGATCAACATTAGTGAATTTTAATCTTGATGGTCCAGGATCAACATTGGTGAATTTTAATCTTGATGGTCCAGGATCAACATTAGTGAATTTTAATCTTGATGGTCCAGGATCAACATTGGTGAATTTTAATCTTGATGGTCCAGGATCAACATTAGTGAATTTTATTCTTGATGGTCCAGGATCAACATTGGTGAACTTTATTCTTGATGGTCCAGGATCAACATTGGTGAATTTTAATCTTGATGGTCCAGGATCAACATTGGTGAATTTTAATCTTGATGGTCCAGGATCAACATTAGTGAAATTTAAACTTGATGGTCCAGGATCAACATTAGTAAATTTTAATCTTGATGGTCCAGGATCAACATTAGTGAATTTTAATCTTGATGATCCAGGATCAACATTAGTGAAATTTAAACTTGATGGTCCAGGATCAACATTAGTGAGTTTTAATCTTGATGGTCCAGGATCAACATTAGTGATTTTATAAACTTGATGGTCCAGGATCAACATTAGTGATTTTATAAACTTGATGGTCCAGGATCAACATTAGTGAATTTTAAACTTGATGGTCCAGGATCAACATTAGTGAGTTTTAATCTTGATGGTCCAGGATCAACATTAGTGAATTTTAAACTTGATGGTCCAGGATCAACATTAGTGATTTTATAAACTTGATGGTCAAGGATCAACATTAGTGAATTTTAATCTTGATGGTCCAAGATCAACATTAGTGAATTCATAATCTTGATGGTCCAGGATCAACATTAGTGAATTTTAAACTTGATGGTCCAGGATCAACATTAGTGAATTTTAATCTTGATGGTCAAGGATCAACATTAGTGAATTTTAATCTTGATGGTCCAGGATCAACATTAGTGAATTCATAATCTTGATGGTCCAGGATCAACATTAGTGAATTTTAATCTTAATGGTCCAGGATCAGCATTAGTGACATTTAATCTTGATGGTCCAGGATCAACAATAGGGATTTTATCATCTTGATGGTCCAGGATCAACATTAGTGAATTTTAATCTTGATAGTCCAGGATCAACATTAGTGAATTAATAATCTTGATGGTCCAGGATCAGCATTAGTGATTTTTAATCTTGATGGTCCAGGATCAACATTAGTGAATTCATAATCTTGATGGTCCAGGATCAACATTAGTGAATTTTATTCTTGATGGTCCAGGATCAACATTAGTGAGTTTTATTCTTGATGGTCCAGAATCAACATTAGTGAATTTTAAACTTGATGGTCCAGGATCAACATTAGTGAATTTTAATCTTGATGGTCCAGGATCAACATTAGTGAATTTTAAACTTGATGGTCCAGGATCAACATTAGTGAATTTTAAACTTGATGGTCCAGGATCAAAATTAGTGATTTTATAAACTTGATGGTCCAGGATCAACATTTGTGAACTTTAATCATGATGGTCCAGGATCAACATTAGTGAATTTATAAACTTGATGGTCCAGGATCAACATTAGTGAATTTTATTCTTGATGGTCCAGGATCAACATTAGTGAATTTTAATCTTGATGGTCCAGGATCAACATAAGTGAATTTTAATCTTGATGGTCCAGGATCAACATAAGTGAGTTTTAATCTTGATGGTCCAGGATCAACATTGGTGAATTTTAATCTTGATGGTCCAGGATCAACATTAGTGAATTTTAATCTTGATGGTCCAGGATCAACATTGGTGAATTTTAATCTTGATGGTCCAGGATCAACATTAGTGAATTTTAAACTTGATGGTCCAGGATCAACATTGGTGAATTTTAATCTTGATGGTCCAGGATCAACATTAGTGATTTTATAAACTTGATGGTCCAGGATCAACATTAGTGATTTTATAAACTTGATGGTCCAGGATCAACATTAGTGAGTTTTAATCTTGATGGTCCAGGATCAACATAAGTGAGTTTTAATCTTGATGGTCCAGGATCAACATTGGTGAATTTTAATCTTGATGGTCCAGGATCAACATTAGTGAATTTTAATCTTGATGGTCCAGGATCAACATTGGTGAACTTTTTTCTTGATGGTCCAGGATCAACATTAGTGAATTTTAATCTTGATAGTCCAGGATCAACATTAGTGAATTAATAATCTTGATGGTCCAGGATCAGCATTAGTGATTTTTAATCTTGATGGTCCAGGATCAACATTAGTGAGTTTTAATCTTGATGGTCGAGGATCAACATTGGTGAATTTTAATCTTGATGGTCCAGGATCAACATTAGTGAATTTTAATCTTGTTGGTCCAGGATCAACATTGGTGAATTTTAATCTTAATGGTCCAGGATCAACATTGGTGAATTTTAATCTTGATGGTCCAGGATCAACATTAGTGAAATTTAAACTTTATGGTCCAGGATCAACATTAGTGAATTTTAATCTTGATGGTCCAGGATCAACATTAGTGAATTTTAATCTTGATGGTCCAGGATCAACATTAGTGAAATTTAAACTTGATGGTCCAGGATCAACATTGGTGAACTTTATTCTTGATGGTCCAGGATCAACATTAGTGAATTTTAATCTTGATGGTCCAGTATCAACATTAGTGAGTTTTAATCTTGATGGTCCAGGATCAACATTGGTGAATTTTAATCTTGATGGTCCAGTATCAACATTGGTGAATTTTAATCTTGATGGTCCAGGATCAACATTAGTGAAATTTAAACTTGATGGTCCAGGATCAACATTAGTGAATTTTAATCTTGATGGTCCAGGATCAACATTAGTGAATTTTATTCTTGATGGTCAAGGATCAACATTAGTGACTTTTAATCTTGATGGTCCAGGATCAACATTAGTGAATTCATAATCTTGATGGTCCAGGATCAACATTAGTGAATTTTAATCTTAATGGTCCAGGATCAGCATTAGTGACATTTAATCTTGATGGTCCAGGATCAACATTAGTGAGTTTTATTCTTGATGGTCCAGGATCAACATTAGTGAATTTTAAACTTGATGGTCCAGGATCAACATTAGTGAATTTTAATCTTGATGGTCCAGGATCAACATTAGTGAATTTTAATCTTGATAGTCCAGGATCAACATTAGTGAATTTATAAACTTGATGGTCCAGGATCAACATTAGTGAATTTTAATCTTGATGGTCCAGGATCAACATTAGTGAATTTTAATCTTGATGGTCCAGGATCAACATTAGTGAATTTTATTCTTGATGGTCAAGGATCAACATTAGTGACTTTTAATCTTGATGGTCCAGGATCAACATTAGTGAATTCATAATCTTGATGGTCCAGGATCAACATTAGTGAATTTTAATCTTAATGGTCCAGGATCAGCATTAGTGACATTTAATCTTGATGGTCCAGGATCAACAATAGGGATTTTATCATCTTGATGGTCCAGGATCAACATTAGTGAATTTTAATCTTGATAGTCCAGGATCAACATTAGTGAATTAATAATCTTGATGGTCCAGGATCAGCATTAGTGATTTTTAATCTTGATGGTCCAGGATCAACATTAGTGAGTTTTATTCTTGATGGTCCAGGATCAACATTAGTGAATTTTAAACTTGATGGTCCAGGATCAACATTAGTGAATTTTAATCTTGATGGTCCAGGATCAACATTAGTGAATTTTAATCTTGATAGTCCAGGATCAACATTAGTGAATTTATAAACTTGATGGTCCAGGATCAACATTAGTGAATTTTAATCTTGATGGTCCAGGATCAACATTAGTGAATTTTAATCTTGATGGTCCAGGATCAACATAAGTGAATTTTAATCTTGATGGTCCAGGATCAACATAAGTGAGTTTTAATCTTGATGGTCCAGGATCAACATTGGTGAATTTTAATCTTGATGGTCCAGGATCAACATTAGTGAATTTTAATCTTGATGGTCCAGTATCAACATTAGTGAATTTTAATCTTGATGGTCCAGGATCAACATTGGTGAATTTTAATCTTGATGGTCCAGGATCAACATTAGTGAATTTTAAACTTGATGGTCCAGGATCAACATTGGTGAATTTTAATCTTGATGGTCCAGGATCAACATTAGTGATTTTATAAACTTGATGGTCCAGGATCAACATTAGTGAGTTTTAATCTTGATGGTCCAGGATCAACATTAGATAATTTTAAACTTGATGGTCCAGGATCAACATTAGTGATTTTATAAACTTGATGGTCCAGGATCAACATTAGTGAATTTTATTCTTGATGGTCCAGGATCAACGTTGGTGAACTTTATTCTTGATGGTCCAGGATCAACATTAGTGAATTTTAATCTTGATGGTCCAGGATCAACATTGGTGAATTTTAATCTTGATGGTCCAGGATCAACATTAGTGAATTTTAATCTTGATGGTCCAGGATCAACATTGGTGAATTTTAATCTTGATGGTCCAGGATCAACATTGGTGAATTTTAATCTTGATGGTCCAGGATCAACATTGGTGAATTTTAATCTTGATGGTCCAGGATCAACATTAGTTAATTTTAATCTTGATGGTCCAGGGTCAACATTAGTGAATTTTAATCTTGATGGTCCAGGATCAACATTGGTGAATTTTAATCTTGATGGTCCAGGATCAACATTAGTGAATTTTAAACTTGATGGTCCAGGATCAACATTGGTGAATTTTAATCTTGATGGTCCAGGATCAACATTAGTGATTTTATAAACTTGATGGTCCAGGATCAACATTAGTGATTTCATAAACTTGATGGTCCAGGATCAACATAAGTGAGTTTTAATCTTGATGGTCCAGGATCAACATTGGTGAATTTTAATCTTGATGGTCCAGGATCAACATTAGTTAATTTTAATCTTGATGGTCCAGGATCAACATTAGTGAATTTTAATCTTGATGGTCCAGGATCAACATTGGTGAATTTTAATCTTGATGGTCCAGGATCAACATTAGTGAATTTTAAACTTGATGGTCCAGGATCAACATTGGTGAATTTTAATCTTGATGGTCCAGGATCAACATTAGTGATTTTATAAACTTGATGGTCCAGGATCAACATTAGTGATTTTATAAACTTGATGGTCCAGGATCAACATTAGTGAGTTTTAATCTTGATGGTCCAGGATCAACATTAGATAATTTTAAACTTGATGGTCCAGGATCAACATTAGTGATTTTATAAACTTGATGGTCCAGGATCAACATTAGTGAGTTTTAATCTTGATGGTCCAGGATCAACATTAGTGAATTTTAAACTTGATGGTCCAGGATCAACATTAGTGATTTTATAAACTTGATGGTCCAGGATCAACATTAGTGATTTTATAAACTTGATGGTCCAGGATCAACATTAGTGAGTTTTAATCTTGATGGTCCAGGATCAACATTAGTGAATTTTAATCTTGATGGTCCAGGATCAACATAAGTGAGTTTTAATCTTGATGGTCCAGGATCAACATTGGTGAATTTTAATCTTGATGGTCCAGGATCAACATTAGTTAATTTTAATCTTGATGGTCCAGGATCAACATTAGTGAATTTTAATCTTGATGGTCCAAGATCAACATTGGTGAATTTTAATCTTGATGGTCCAGGATCAACATTAGTGAATTTTAATCTTGATGGTCCAAGATCAACATTGGTGAATTTTAATCTTGATGGTCCAGGATCAACATTGGTGAATTTTAATCTTGATGGTCCAGGATCAACATTAGTGATTTTATAAACTTGATGGTCCAGGATCAACAATAGTGATTTTATAAACTTGATGGTCCAGGATCAACATTAGTGAGTTTTAATCTTGATGGTCCAGGATCAACATTAGATATTTTTAAACTTGATGGTCCAGGATCAACATTAGTGATTTTATAAACTTGATGGTCCAGGATCAACATTAGTGATTTTATAAACTTGATGGTCCAGGATCAACATTAGTGAGTTTTAATCTTGATGGTCCAGGATCAACATTAGTGAATTTTAAACTTGATGGTCCAGGATCAACATTAGTGAAATTTAAACTTGATGGTCCAGTATCAACATTAGTGAATTTTAATCTTGATGGTCCAGGATCAACATAAGTGAGTTTTAATCTTGATGGTCCAGGATCAACATTGGTGAATTTTAATCTTGATGGTCCAGGATCAACATTAGTTAATTTTAATCTTGATGGTCCAGGATCAACATTAGTGAATTTTAATCTTGATGGTCCAGGATCAACATTGGTGAATTTTAATCTTGATGGTCCAGGATCAACATTAGTGAATTTTAAACTTGATGGTCCAGGATCAACATTGGTGAATTTTAATTTTGATGGTCCAGGATCAACATTAGTGATTTTATAAACTTGATGGTCCAGGACCAACATAAGTGATTTTATAAACTTGATGGTCCAGGATCAACATTAGTGAGTTTTAATCTTGATGGTCCACAATCAACATTAGATAATTTTAAACTTGATGGTCCAGGATCAACATTAGTGATTTTATAAACTTGATGGTCCAGGATCAACATTAGTGAATTTTAAACTTGATGGTGCAGGATCAACATTAGTGAATTCATAATCTTGATGGTCCAGGATCAACATTAGTGAATTTTAATCTTGATGGTCCAGGATCAACATTGGTGAATTTTAATCTTGATGGTCCAGGATCAACATTAGTGAATTTTAATCTTGATGGTCCAGGATCAACATTGGTGAATTTTAATCTTGATGGTCCAGGATCAACATTAGTGAATTTTATTCTTGATGGTCCAGGATCAACATTGGTGAACTTTATTCTTGATGGTCCAGGATCAACATTGGTGAATTTTAATCTTGATGGTCCAGGATCAACATTGGTGAATTTTAATCTTGATGGTCCAGGATCAACATTAGTGAAATTTAAACTTGATGGTCCAGGATCAACATTAGTAAATTTTAATCTTGATGGTCCAGGATCAACATTAGTGAATTTTAATCTTGATGATCCAGGATCAACATTAGTGAAATTTAAACTTGATGGTCCAGGATCAACATTAGTGAGTTTTAATCTTGATGGTCCAGGATCAACATTAGTGATTTTATAAACTTGATGGTCCAGGATCAACATTAGTGATTTTATAAACTTGATGGTCCAGGATCAACATTAGTGAATTTTAAACTTGATGGTCCAGGATCAACATTAGTGAGTTTTAATCTTGATGGTCCAGGATCAACATTAGTGAATTTTAAACTTGATGGTCCAGGATCAACATTAGTGATTTTATAAACTTGATGGTCCAGGATCAACATTAGTGAATTTTAATCAACTTGATGGTCCAGGATCAACATTAGTGATTCATTCTTGATAATCAACTTGATGGTCCAGGATCAACATTAGGGATTTTATCATCTTGATGGTCCAGGATCAACATTAGTGAATTTTAATCTTGATGGTCCAGGATCAACATTAGTGAATTAATAATCTTGATGGTCCAGGATCAACATTAGTGATTTTTAATCTTGATGGTCCAGGATCAACATTAGTGAATTCATAATCTTGATGGTCCAGGATCAACATTAGTGAGTTTTATTCTTGATCTTGATGGTCCAGGATCAACATTAGTGAATTTTAATCTTGATGGTCCAGGATCAACATTAGTGAATTTTAATCTTGATGGTCCAGGATCAACATTGGTGATTTTATAAACTTGATGGTCCAGGATCAACATTAGTGAATTTATAAACTTGATGGTCCAGGATCAACATTAGTGAATCTTTTAATCAACTTGATGGTCCAGGATCAACATTAGTGAGTTTTAATCTTGATGGTCCAGGATCAACATTAGTGAATTTTAATCTTGATGGTCCAGGATCAACATTAGATAATTTTAATAAACTTGATGGTCCAGGATCAACATTAGTGATTTTATAAACTTGATGGTCCAGGATCAACATTAGTGAATTTTAATCTTGATGGTCCAGGATCAACATTAGTGAGTTTTAATCTTGATGGTCCAGGATCAACATTAGATGAATTTTAAACTTGATGGTCCAGGATCAACATTAGTGAATTTATAAACTTGATGGTCCAGGATCAACATTAGTGAATTTTAATCTTGATGGTCCAGGATCAACATTAGTGAATTTTAATCTTGATGGTCCAGGATCAACATTAGTGAATTTTAATCTTGATGGTCCAGGATCAACATTAGTGAATTTTAATCTTGATGGTCCAGGATCAACATTGGTGAACTTTAATCTTGATGGTCCAGGATCAACATTAGTGAATTTTAATCTTGATGGTCCAGGATCAACATTAGTGAATTTTAATCTTGATGGTCCAGGATCAACATTGGTGAATTTTAATCTTGATGGTCCAGGATCAACATTAGTGAATTTTAATCTTGATGGTCCAGGATCAACATTAGTGAATTTTAATCTTGATGGTCCAGGATCAACATTAGTGAATTTTAATCTTGATGGTCCAGGATCAACATTAGTGAATTTTTCTTGATTATCCAGGATCAACATTAGTGAAATTTAAACTTGATGGTCCAGGATCAACATTGGTGAACTTTATTCTTGATGGTCCAGGATCAACATTAGTGAATTTTAATCTTGATGGTCCAGTATCAACATTAGTGAGTTTTAATCTTGATGGTCCAGGATCAACATTGGTGAATTTTAATCTTGATGGTCCAGTATCAACATTGGTGAATTTTAATCTTGATGGTCCAGGATCAACATTAGTGAATTTTATTCTTGATGGTCAAGGATCAACATTAGTGACTTTTAATCTTGATGGTCCAGGATCAACATTAGTGAATTCATAATCTTGATGGTCCAGGATCAACATTAGTGAATTTTAATCTTAATGGTCCAGGATCAGCATTAGTGACATTTAATCTTGATGGTCCAGGATCAACAATAGGGATTTTATCATCTTGATGGTCCAGGATCAACATTAGTGAATTTTAATCTTGATAGTCCAGGATCAACATTAGTGAATTAATAATCTTGATGGACCAGGATCAGCATTAGTGATTTTTAATCTTGATGGTCCAGGATCAACATTAGTGAGTTTTATTCTTGATGGTCCAGGATCAACATTAGTGAATTTTAAACTTGATGGTCCAGGATCAACATTAGTGAATTTTAATCTTGATGGTCCAGGATCAACATTAGTGAATTTTAATCTTGATAGTCCAGGATCAACATTAGTGAATTTATAAACTTGATGGTCCAGGATCAACATTAGTGAATTTTAATCTTGATGGTCCAGGATCAACATTAGTGAATTTTAATCTTGATGGTCCAGGATCAACATAAGTGAATTTTAATCTTGATGGTCCAGGATCAACATAAGTGAGTTTTAATCTTGATGGTCCAGGATCAACATTGGTGAATTTTAATCTTGATGGTCCAGGATCAACATTAGTGAATTTTAATCTTGATGGTCCAGTATCAACATTAATGAATTTTAATCTTGATGGTCCAGGATCAACATTGGTGAATTTTAATCTTGATGGTCCAGGATCAACATTAGTGAATTTTAAACTTGATGGTCCAGGATCAACATTAGTGATTTTATAAACTTGATGGTCCAGGATCAACATTAGTGAGTTTTAATCTTGATGGTCCAGGATCAATATTAGATAATTTTAAACTTGATGGTCCAGGATCAACATTAGTGATTTTATAAACTTGATGGTCCAGGATCAATATTAGTGAGTTTTAATCTTGATGGTCCAGGATCAACATTAGTGAATTTTAAACTTGATGGTCCAGGATCAACATTAGTGATTTTATAAACTTGATGGTCCAGGATCAACATTAGTGAATTTTAATCTTGATGGTCCAGGATCAACATAAGTGAGTTTTAATCTTGATGGTCCAGGATCAACATTGGTGAATTTTAATCTTGATGGTCCAGGATCAACATTAGTTAATTTTAATCTTGATGGTCCAGGATCAACATTAGATAATTTTAAACTTGATGGTCCAGGATCAACATTAGTGATTTTATAAACTTGATGGTCCAGGATCAATATTAGTGAGTTTTAATCTTGATGGTCCAGGATCAACATTAGTGAATTTTAAACTTGATGGTCCAGGATCAACATTAGTGATTTTATAAACTTGATGGTCCAGGATCAACATTAGTGAATTTTAATCTTGATGGTCCAGGATCAACATAAGTGAGTTTTAATCTTGATGGTCCAGGATCAACATTGGTGAATTTTAATCTTGATGGTCCAGGATCAACATTAGTTAATTTTAATCTTGATGGTCCAGGATCAACATTAGTGAAATTTAAACTTGATGGTCCAGGATCAACATTGGTGAATTTTAATCTTGATGGTCCAGGATCAACATTAGTGAATTTTATTCTTGATGGTCCAGGATCAACATTGGTGAATTTTAATCTTGATTGTCCAGGATCAACATTAGTGAATTTTAATCTTGATGGTCCAGGATCAACATTGGTGAACTTTATTCTTGATGGTCCAGGATCAACATTAGTGAATTTTAATCTTGATGGTCCAGTATCAACATTAGTGAGTTTTAATCTTGATGGTCCAGGATCAACATTGGTGAATTTTAATCTTGATGGTCCAGGATCAACATTAGTGAATTTTAAACTTGATGGTCCAGGATCAACATTAGTGAATTTTAATCTTGATGGTCCAGGATCAACATTGGTGAATTTTAATCTTGATGGTCCAGGATCAACATTAGTTAATTTTAATCTTGATGGTCCAGGATCAACATTAGTGAATTTTAATCTTGATGGTCCAGGATCAACATTGGTGAATTTTAATCTTGATGGTCCAGGATCAACATTAGTGAATTTTAAACTTGATGGTCCAGGATCAACATTGGTGAATTTTAATCTTGATGGTCCAGGATCAACATTAGTGATTTTATAAACTTGATGGTCCAGGATCAACATTAGTGATTTCATAAACTTGATGGTCCAGGATCAACATAAGTGAGTTTTAATCTTGATGGTCCAGGATCAACATTAGTTAATTTTAATCTTGATGGTCCAGGATCAACATTAGTGAATTTTAATCTTGATGGTCCAGGATCAACATTGGTGAATTTTAATCTTGATGGTCCAGGATCAACATTAGTGAATTTTAAACTTGATGGTCCAGGATCAACATTGGTGAATTTTAATCTTGATGGTCCAGGATCAACATTAGTGATTTTATAAACTTGATGGTCCAGGATCAACATTAGTGATTTTATAAACTTGATGGTCCAGGATCAACATTAGTGAGTTTTAATCTTGATGGTCCAGGATCAACATTAGATAATTTTAAACTTGATGGTCCAGGATCAACATTAGTGATTTTATAAACTTGATGGTCCAGGATCAACATTAGTGATTTTATAAACTTGATGGTCCAGGATCAACATTAGTGAGTTTTAATCTTGATGGTCCAGGATCAACATTAGTGAATTTTAAACTTGATGGTCCAGGATCAACATTAGTGATTTTATAAACTTGATGGTCCAGGATCAACATTAGTGATTTTATAAACTTGATGGTCCAGGATCAACATTAGTGAGTTTTAATCTTGATGGTCCAGGATCAACATTAGTGAATTTTAATCTTGATGGTCCAGGATCAACATAAGTGAGTTTTAATCTTGATGGTCCAGGATCAACATTGGTGAATTTTAATCTTGATGGTCCAGGATCAACATTAGTTAATTTTAATCTTGATGGTCCAGGATCAACATTAGTGAATTTTAATCTTGATGGTCCAAGATCAACATTGGTGAATTTTAATCTTGATGGTCCAGGATCAACATTAGTGAATTTTAATCTTGATGGTCCAAGATCAACATTGGTGAATTTTAATCTTGATGGTCCAGGATCAACATTGGTGAATTTTAATCTTGATGGTCCAGGATCAACATTAGTGATTTTATAAACTTGATGGTCCAGGATCAACAATAGTGATTTTATAAACTTGATGGTCCAGGATCAACATTAGTGAGTTTTAATCTTGATGGTCCAGGATCAACATTAGATATTTTTAAACTTGATGGTCCAGGATCAACATTAGTGATTTTATAAACTTGATGGTCCAGGATCAACATTAGTGAGTTTTAATCTTGATGGTCCAGGATCAACATTAGTGAATTTTAAACTTGATGGTCCAGGATCAACATTAGTGAAATTTAAACTTGATGGTCCAGTATCAACATTAGTGAATTTTAATCTTGATGGTCCAGGATCAACATAAGTGAGTTTTAATCTTGATGGTCCAGGATCAACATTGGTGAATTTTAATCTTGATGGTCCAGGATCAACATTAGTTAATTTTAATCTTGATGGTCCAGGATCAACATTAGTGAATTTTAATCTTGATGGTCCAGGATCAACATTGGTGAATTTTAATCTTGATGGTCCAGGATCAACATTAGTGAATTTTAAACTTGATGGTCCAGGATCAACATTGGTGAATTTTAATTTTGATGGTCCAGGATCAACATTAGTGATTTTATAAAATTGATGGTCCAGGATCAACATAAGTGATTTTATAAACTTGATGGTCCAGGATCAACATTAGTGAGTTTTAATCTTGATGGTCCACAATCAACATTAGATAATTTTAAACTTGATGGTCCAGGATCAACATTAGTGATTTTATAAACTTGATGGTCCAGGATCAACATTAGTGAATTTTAAACTTGATGGTGCAGGATCAACATTAGTGAATTCATAATCTTGATGGTCCAGGATCAACATTAGTGAATTTTAATCTTGATGGTCCAGGATCAACATTGGTGAATTTTAATCTTGATGGTCCAGGATCAACATTAGTGAATTTTAATCTTGATGGTCCAGGATCAACATTGGTGAATTTTAATCTTGATGGTCCAGGATCAACATTAGTGAATTTTATTCTTGATGGTCCAGGATCAACATTGGTGAACTTTATTCTTGATGGTCCAGGATCAACATTGGTGAATTTTAATCTTGATGGTCCAGGATCAACATTGGTGAATTTTAATCTTGATGGTCCAGGATCAACATTAGTGAAATTTAAACTTGATGGTCCAGGATCAACATTAGTAAATTTTAATCTTGATGGTCCAGGATCAACATTAGTGAATTTTAATCTTGATGATCCAGGATCAACATTAGTGAAATTTAAACTTGATGGTCCAGGATCAACATTAGTGAGTTTTAATCTTGATGGTCCAGGATCAACATTAGTGATTTTATAAACTTGATGGTCCAGGATCAACATTAGTGATTTTATAAACTTGATGGTCCAGGATCAACATTAGTGAATTTTAAACTTGATGGTCCAGGATCAACATTAGTGAGTTTTAATCTTGATGGTCCAGGATCAACATTAGTGAATTTTAAACTTGATGGTCCAGGATCAACATTAGTGATTTTATAAACTTGATGGTCAAGGATCAACATTAGTGAATTTTAATCTTGATGGTCCAAGATCAACATTAGTGAATTCATAATCTTGATGGTCCAGGATCAACATTAGTGAATTTTAAACTTGATGGTCCAGGATCAACATTAGTGAATTTTAATCTTGATGGTCAAGGATCAACATTAGTGAATTTTAATCTTGATGGTCCAGGATCAACATTAGTGAATTCATAATCTTGATGGTCCAGGATCAACATTAGTGAATTTTAATCTTAATGGTCCAGGATCAGCATTAGTGACATTTAATCTTGATGGTCCAGGATCAACAATAGGGATTTTATCATCTTGATGGTCCAGGATCAACATTAGTGAATTTTAATCTTGATAGTCCAGGATCAACATTAGTGAATTAATAATCTTGATGGTCCAGGATCAGCATTAGTGATTTTTAATCTTGATGGTCCAGGATCAACATTAGTGAATTCATAATCTTGATGGTCCAGGATCAACATTAGTGAATTTTATTCTTGATGGTCCAGGATCAACATTAGTGAGTTTTATTCTTGATGGTCCAGAATCAACATTAGTGAATTTTAAACTTGATGGTCCAGGATCAACATTAGTGAATTTTAATCTTGATGGTCCAGGATCAACATTAGTGAATTTTAAACTTGATGGTCCAGGATCAACATTAGTGAATTTTAAACTTGATGGTCCAGGATCAAAATTAGTGATTTTATAAACTTGATGGTCCAGGATCAACATTTGTGAACTTTAATCATGATGGTCCAGGATCAACATTAGTGAATTTATAAACTTGATGGTCCAGGATCAACATTAGTGAATTTTATTCTTGATGGTCCAGGATCAACATTAGTGAATTTTAATCTTGATGGTCCAGGATCAACATAAGTGAATTTTAATCTTGATGGTCCAGGATCAACATAAGTGAGTTTTAATCTTGATGGTCCAGGATCAACATTGGTGAATTTTAATCTTGATGGTCCAGGATCAACATTAGTGAATTTTAATCTTGATGGTCCAGGATCAACATTGGTGAATTTTAATCTTGATGGTCCAGGATCAACATTAGTGAATTTTAAACTTGATGGTCCAGGATCAACATTGGTGAATTTTAATCTTGATGGTCCAGGATCAACATTAGTGATTTTATAAACTTGATGGTCCAGGATCAACATTAGTGATTTTATAAACTTGATGGTCCAGGATCAACATTAGTGAGTTTTAATCTTGATGGTCCAGGATCAACATAAGTGAGTTTTAATCTTGATGGTCCAGGATCAACATTGGTGAATTTTAATCTTGATGGTCCAGGATCAACATTAGTGAATTTTAATCTTGATGGTCCAGGATCAACATTGGTGAACTTTTTTCTTGATGGTCCAGGATCAACATTAGTGAATTTTAATCTTGATAGTCCAGGATCAACATTAGTGAATTAATAATCTTGATGGTCCAGGATCAGCATTAGTGATTTTTAATCTTGATGGTCCAGGATCAACATTAGTGAGTTTTAATCTTGATGGTCGAGGATCAACATTGGTGAATTTTAATCTTGATGGTCCAGGATCAACATTAGTGAATTTTAATCTTGTTGGTCCAGGATCAACATTGGTGAATTTTAATCTTAATGGTCCAGGATCAACATTGGTGAATTTTAATCTTGATGGTCCAGGATCAACATTAGTGAAATTTAAACTTTATGGTCCAGGATCAACATTAGTGAATTTTAATCTTGATGGTCCAGGATCAACATTAGTGAATTTTAATCTTGATGGTCCAGGATCAACATTAGTGAAATTTAAACTTGATGGTCCAGGATCAACATTGGTGAACTTTATTCTTGATGGTCCAGGATCAACATTAGTGAATTTTAATCTTGATGGTCCAGTATCAACATTAGTGAGTTTTAATCTTGATGGTCCAGGATCAACATTGGTGAATTTTAATCTTGATGGTCCAGTATCAACATTGGTGAATTTTAATCTTGATGGTCCAGGATCAACATTAGTGAAATTTAAACTTGATGGTCCAGGATCAACATTAGTGAATTTTAATCTTGATGGTCCAGGATCAACATTAGTGAATTTTATTCTTGATGGTCAAGGATCAACATTAGTGACTTTTAATCTTGATGGTCCAGGATCAACATTAGTGAATTCATAATCTTGATGGTCCAGGATCAACATTAGTGAATTTTAATCTTAATGGTCCAGGATCAGCATTAGTGACATTTAATCTTGATGGTCCAGGATCAACATTAGTGAGTTTTATTCTTGATGGTCCAGGATCAACATTAGTGAATTTTAAACTTGATGGTCCAGGATCAACATTAGTGAATTTTAATCTTGATGGTCCAGGATCAACATTAGTGAATTTTAATCTTGATAGTCCAGGATCAACATTAGTGAATTTATAAACTTGATGGTCCAGGATCAACATTAGTGAATTTTAATCTTGATGGTCCAGGATCAACATTAGTGAATTTTAATCTTGATGGTCCAGGATCAACATAAGTGAATTTTAATCTTGATGGTCCAGGATCAACATAAGTGAGTTTTAATCTTGATGGTCCAGGATCAACATTGGTGAATTTTAATCTTGATGGTCCTGGATCAACATTAGTGAATTTTAATCTTGATGGTCCAGTATCAACATTAGTGAATTTTAATCTTGATGGTCCAGGATCAACATTGGTGAATTTTAATCTTGATGGTCCAGGATCAACATTAGTGAATTTTAAACTTGATGGTCCAGGATCAACATTGGTGAATTTTAATCTTGATGGTCCAGGATCAACATTAGTGATTTTATAAACTTGATGGTCCAGGATCAACATTAGTGAGTTTTAATCTTGATGGTCCAGGATCAACATTAGATAATTTTAAACTTGATGGTCCAGGATCAACATTAGTGATTTTATAAACTTGATGGTCCAGGATCAACATTAGTGATTTTATAAACTTGATGGTCCAGGATCAATATTAGTGAGTTTTAATCTTGATGGTCCAGGATCAACATTAGTGAATTTTAAACTTGATGGTCCAGGATCAACATTACTGATTTTATAAACTTGATGGTCCAGGATCAACATTAGTGAATTTTAATCTTGATGGTCCAGGATCAACATAAGTGAGTTTTAATCTTGATGGTCCAGGATCAACATTGGTGAATTTTAATCTTGATGGTCCAGGATCAACATTAGTTAATTTTAATCTTGATGGTCCAGGATCAACATTAGTGAAATTTAAACTTGATGGTCCAGGATCAACATTGGTGAATTTTAATCTTGATGGTCCAGGATCAACATTAGTGAATTTTAAACTTGATGGTCCAGGATCAACATTGGTGAATTTTAATCTTGATGGTCCAGGATCAACATTAGTGATTTTATAAACTTGATGGTCCAGGATCAACATTAGTGAGTTTTAATCTTGATGGTCCAGGATCAACATTAGTGAATTTTATTCTTGATGGTCCAGGATCAACATTGGTGAATTTTAATCTTGATTGTCCAGGATCAACATTAGTGAATTTTAATCTTGATGGTCCAGGATCAACATTGGTGAACTTTATTCTTGAGGTCCAGGATCAACATTAGTGAATTTTAATCTTGATGGTCCAGTATCAACATTAGTGAGTTTTAATCTTGATGGTCCAGGATCAACATTGGTGAATTTTAATCTTGATGGTCCAGGATCAACATTAGTGAATTTTAATCTTGATGGTCCAGGATCAACATTGGTGAATTTTAATCTTGATGGTCCAGGATCAACATTAGTGAAATTTAAACTTGATGGTCCAGGATCAACATTAGTGAATTTTAATCTTGATGGTCCAGGATCAACATTAGTGAATTTTAATCTTAATGGTCCAGGATCAACATTAGTGAATTTTAATCTTGATGGTCAAGGATCAACATTAGTGAATTTTAATCTTGATGGTCCAGGATCAACATTAGTGAATTCATAATCTTGATGGTCCAGGATCAACATTAGTGAATTTTAAAATTAATGGTCCAGGATCAGCATTAGTGACATTTAATCTTGATGGTCCAGGATCAACATTGGTGAATTTTAATCTTGATGGTCCAGGATCAACATTAGTGAATTTTAATCTTGATGGTCCATTATCAACATTGGTGAATTTTAATCTTGATGGTCCAGAATCAACATTAGTGAAATTTAAACTTGATGGTCCAGGATCAACATTAGTGAATTTTAATCTTGATGGTCCAGGATCAACCTTAGTGAATTTTAATCTTAATGGTCCAGGATCAACATTAGTGAATTTTAATCTTGATGGTCCAGGATCAACATTAGTGAGTTTTAATCTTGATGGTCCAGGATCAACATTAGATAATTTTAAACTTGATGGTCCAGGATCAACATTAGTAAATTCATAATCTTGATGGTCCAGGATCAACATTAGTGAGTTTTAATCTTGATGGTCCAGGATCAACATTAGTAAATTTTGTTCTTGATGGTCCAGGATCAACGTTAGTGAATTTTAAACTTGATGGTCCAGGATCAACATTAGTGATTTTTAATCTTGATGGTCCTGGATCAACATTAGTGAATTTTAATCTTGATGGTCAAGGAACAACATTAGTGAATTTGAAACTTGATGGTCCAGGATCAACATTAGATAATTTTAAACTTGATGGTCCAGGATCAACATTAGTGATTTTATAAACTTGATGGTCCAGGATCAACATTAGTGAATTTTAATCTTGATGGTCCAGGATCAACATAAGTGAGTTTTAATCTTGATGGTCCAGGATCAACATTGGTGAATTTTAATCTTGATGGTCCAGGATCAACATTAGTGAATTTTAAACTTGATGGTCCAGGATCAACATTAGTGAATTTTAATCTTGATGGTCCAGGATCAACATTAGATAATTTTAAACTTGATGGTCCAGGATCAACATTAGTGATTTTATGAACTTGATGGTCCAGGATCAACATTAGTGATTTTATAAACTTGATGGTCCAGGATCAACATTAGTGAGTTTTAATCTTGATGGTCCAGGATCAACATTAGTGAATTTTAAACTTGATGGTCCAGGATCAACATTAGTGATTTTATAAACTTGATGGTCCAGGATCAACATTAGTGAATTTTAATCTTGATGGTCCAGGATCAACATAAGTGAGTTTTAATCTTGATGGTCCAGGATCAACATTGGTGAATTTTAATCTTGATGGTCCAGGATCAACATTAGTTAATTTTAATCTTGATGGTCCAGGATCAACATTAGTGAAATTTAAACTTGATGGTCCAGGATCAACATTGGTGAATTTTAATCTTGATGGTCCAGGATCAACATTAGTGAATTTTAAACTTGATGGTCCAGGATCAACATTGGTGAATTTTAATCTTGATGGTCCAGGATCAACATTAGTGATTTTATAAACTTGATGGTCCAGGATCAACATTAGTGATTTTATAAACTTGATGGTCCAGGATCAACATTAGTGAGTTTTAATCTTGATGGTCCAGGATCAACATTAGTGAATTTTATTCTTGATGGTCCAGGATCAACATTGGTGAATTTTAATCTTGATTGTCCAGGATCAACATTAGTGAATTTTAATCTTGATGGTCCAGGATCAACATTGGTGAACTTTATTCTTGATGGTCCAGGATCAACATTAGTGAATTTTAATCTTGATGGTCCAGGATCAACATTAGTGAATTTTAATCTTGATGGTCCAGGATCAACATTGGTGAATTTTAATCTTGATGGTCCAGGATCAACATTAGTGAAATTTAAACTTGATGGTCCAGGATCAACATTAGTGAATTTTAATCTTGATGGTCCAGGATCAACATTAGTGAATTTTAATCTTAATGGTCCAGGATCAACATTAGTGAATTTTAATCTTGATGGTCAAGGATCAACATTAGTGAATTTTAATCTTGATGGTCCAGGATCAACATTAGTGAGTTTTAATCTTGATGGTCCAGGATCAACATTGGTGAATTTTAATCTTGATGGTCCAGGATCAACATTAGTGAATTTTAATCTTGATGGTCCAGGATCAACATTGGTGAATTTTAATCTTGATGGTCCAGGATCAACATTAGTGAAATTTAAACTTGATGGTCCAGGATCAACATTAGTGAATTTTAATCTTGATGGTCCAGGATCAACATTAGTGAATTTTAATCTTAATGGTCCAGGATCAACATTAGTGAATTTTAATCTTGATGGTCAAGGATCAACATTAGTGAATTTTAATCTTGATGGTCCAGGATCAACATTAGTGAATTCATAATCTTGATGGTCCAGGATCAACATTAGTGAATTTTAAAATTAATGGTCCAGGATCAGCATTAGTGACATTTAATCTTGATGGTCCAGGATCAACATTGGTGAATTTTAATCTTGATGGTCCAGGATCAACATTAGTGAATTTTAATCTTGATGGTCCAGGATCAACATTGGTGAATTTTAATCTTGATGGTCCAGGATCAACATTAGTGAAATTTAAACTTGATGGTCCAGGATCAACATTAGTGAATTTTAATCTTGATGGTCCAGGATCAACATTAGTGAATTTTAATCTTAATGGTCCAGGATCAACATTAGTGAATTTTAATCTTGATGGTCCAGGATCAACATTAGTGAGTTTTAATCTTGATGGTCCAGGATCAACATTAGATAATTTTAAACTTGATGGTCCAGGATCAACATTAGTAAATTCATAATCTTGATGGTCCAGGATCAACATTAGTGAGTTTTAATCTTGATGGTCCAGGATCAACATTAGTAAATTTTGTTCTTGATGGTCCAGGATCAACGTTAGTGAATTTTAAACTTGATGGTCCAGGATCAACATTAGTGAATTTTAATCTTGATGGTCCAGGATCAACATTAGTGAATTTTAATCTTGATGGTCCAGGATCAACATTAGTGAATTTTAATCTTGATGGTCAAGGATCAACATTAGTGAATTTGAAACTTGATGGTCCAGGATCAACATTAGTGATTTTATAAACTTGATGGTCCAGGATCAACATTAGTGATTTTATAAACTTGATGGTCCAGGATCAACATTAGTGAGTTTTAATCTTGATGGTCCAGGATCACCATTAGTGAATTTTAATCTTGATGGTCCAGGATCAACATTAGTGATTTTATAAACTTGATGGTCCAGGATCAACATTAGTGAATTTTAAACTTGATGGTCCAGGATCAACATTAGTGAGTTTTAATCTTGATGGTCCAGGATCAACATTAGATAATTTTTAACTTGATGGTCCAGGATCAACATTAGTGATTTTATAAACTTGATGGTCCAGGATCAACATTAGTGATTTTATAAACTTGATGGTCCAGGATCAACATTAGTGAGTTTTAATCTTGATGGTCCAGGATCAACATTAGTGATTTTATAAACTTGATGGTCCAGGATCAACATTAGTGATTTTATAAACTTGATGGTCCAGGATCAACATTAGTGAGTTTTAATCTTGATGGTCCAGGATCAACATTAGTGAATTCATAATCTTGATGGTCCAGGATCAACATTAGTAAATTTTAATCTTGATGGTCCAGGATCAACATTGGTGAATTTTAATCTTGATGGTCCAGGATCAACATTAGTGAATTTTAATCTTGATGGTCCAGGATCAACATTAGTAAATTTTATTCTTGATGGTCCTGGATCAACATTAGTGAATTTTAAACTTGATGGTCCAGGATCAACATTAGTGAATTTTAATCTTGATGGTCCAGGATCAACATTAGTGAATTTTAATCTTGATAGTCCAGGATCAACATTAGTGAGTTTTAAACTTGATGGTCCAGGATCAACATTAGTGAATTTTAATCTTGATGGTCCAGGATCAACATTAGTGAATTCATAATCTTGATGGTCCAAGAACAACATTAGTGAATTCATAATCTTGATGGTCCAGGATCAACATTAGTGAATTTTATTCTTGATGGTCAAGGATCAACATTAGTGAATTTTAATCTTAATGGTCCAGGATCAGCATTAGTGAATTCATAATCTTGATGGTCCAGGATCAACATTAGTGAATTTTAATCTTAATGGTCCAGGATCAGCATTAGTGACATTTAATCTTGATGGTCCAGGATCAACATTAGGGATTTTATCATCTTGATGGTCCAGGATCAACATTAGTGAATTTTAATCTTGATAGTCCAGGATCAACATTAGGGATTTTATCATCTTGATGGTCCAGGATCAGCATTAGTGATTTTTAATCTTGATAGTCCCGGATCAACATTAGTGAATTAATAATCTTGATGGTCCAGGATTAGCATTAGTGATTTTTAATCTTGATGGTCCAGGGTCAACATTAGTGAATTCATAATCTTGATGGTCCAGGATTAACATTAGTGAATTTTATTCTTGATGGTCCAGGATCAACATTAGTGAGTTTTATTCTTGATGGTCCAGGATCAACATTAGTGAATTTTAAACTTGATGGTCCAGGATCAACATTAGTGAATTTTAATCTTGATGGTCCAGGATCAACATTAGTGAATTTTAAACTTGATGGTCCAGGATCAACATTAGTGAATTTTAAACTTGATGGTCCAGGATCAACATTAGTGATTTTATAAACTTGATGGTCCAGGATCAAAATTAGTGATTTTATAAACTTGATGGTCCAGGAACAACATTAGTGAATTTTAATCTTGATGGTCCAGGATCAACATTAGTGAATTTTAATCTTGATGGTCAAGGATCAACATTAGTGAATTTTAATCTTGATGGTCCAGGATCAACATTAGTGAATTCATAATCTTGATGGTCCAGGATCAACATTAGTGAATTTTAATCTTAATGGTCCAGGATCAGCATTAGTGACATTTAATCTTGATAGTCCAGGATCAACATTAGGGATTTTATCATCTTGATGGTCCAGGATCAACATTAGTGAATTTTAATCTTGATAGTCCAGGATCAACATTAGGGATTTTATCATCTTGATGGTCCAGGATCAGCATTAGTGATTTTTAATCTTGATAGTCCCGGATCAACATTAGTAAATTAATAATCTTGATGGTCCAGGATTAGCATTAGTGATTTTTAATCTTGATGGTCCAGGATCAACATTAGTGAATTCATAATCTTGATGGTCCAGGATTAACATTAGTGAATTTTATTCTTGATGGTCCAGGATCAACATTAGTGAGTTTTATTCTTGATGGTCCAGGATCAACATTAGTGAATTTTATTCCTGATGGTCCAGGATCAACATTAGTGAGTTTTATTCTTGATGGTCCAGGATCAACATTAGTGAATTTTAAACTTGATGGTCCAGGATCAACATTAGTGAATTTTAAACTTGATGGTCCAGGATCAACATTTGTGATTTTATAAACTTGATGGTCCAGGATCAAAATTAGTGATTTTATAAACTTGATGGTCCAGCATCAACATTAGTGAACTTTAATCATGATGGTCCAGGATCAACATTAGTGAATTTATAAACTTGATGGTCCAGGATCAACATTAGTGAATTTTATTCTTGATGGTCCAGGATCAACATTAGTGAATTTTAATCTTTTTGGTCCAGGATCAACATTAGTGAATTTTAATCTTGATGGTCCAGGATCAACATTAGTGAATCTATAAACTTGATGGTGATTTTATAAACTTGATGGTCCAGGATCAACATTAGTTAGTTTTAATCTTGATGGTCCAGGATCAACATTAGTGAATTTTAAACTTGATGGTCCAGGATCAACATTAGTGAATTTTAATCTTAATGGTCCAGGATCAGCATTAGTGACATTTAATCTTGATGGTCCAGGATCAACATTAGGGATTTTATCATCTTGATGGTCCAGGATCAACATTAGTGAATTTTAATCTTGATAGTCCAGGATCAACATTAGTGAATTAATAATCTTGATGGTCCAGGATCAGCATTAGTGATTTTTAATCTTGATGGTCCAGGATCAACATTAGTGAATTCATAATCTTGATGGTCCAGGATCAACATTAGTGAATTTTATTCTTGATGGTCCAGGATCAACATTAGTGAGTTTTATTCTTGATGGTCCAGGATCAACATTAGTGAATTTTAAACTTGATGGTCCAGGATCAACATTAGTGAATTTTAAACTTGATGGTCCAGGATCAACATTAGTGAATTTTAATCTTGATGGTCCAGGATCAACATTGGTGAACTTTAATCTTGATGGTCCAGGATCAACATCAGTGAATTTTAATCTTGATGGTCCAGGATCAACATTAGTGAATTTTAATCTTGATGGTCCAGGATCAACATTAGTGAATTCATAATCTTGATGGTCCAGGATCAACATTAGTGAATTTTAATCTTAATGGTCCAGGATCAGCATTAGTGACATTTAATCTTGATGGTCCAGGATCAACATTAGTGATTTTATAAACTTGATGGTCCAGGATCAACATTAGTGATTTTATAAACTTGATGGTCCAGGATCAACATTAGTGAATTTTAAACTTGATGGTCCAGGATCAACATTAGTGATGTTATAAACTTGATGGTCCAGGATCAACATTAGTGAATTTTAATCTTGATGGTCCAGGATCAACATTAGTGAATTTTAATCTTGATGGTCCAGGATCAACATTAGTGAATTTTATTCTTGATGGTCCAGGATCAACATTAGAGAATTTTAATCTTGATGGTCCAGGATCAACATTAGTGATATCATAATCTTGATGGTGCAGGATCAACATTAGTGAATTCATAATCTTGATGGTCCAGGATCAACATTATTGAGTTTTAATCTTGATGGTCCAGGATCAACATTAGTGACATTTAATCTTGATGGTCCAGGATCAACATTAGGGATTTTATCATCTTGATGGTCCAGGATCAACATTAGTGAATTCATAATCTTGATGGTCCAGGATCAACATTAGTGAATTTTAATCTTAATGGTCCAGGATCAGCATTAGTGAATTCATAATCTTGATGGTGCAGGATCAACATTAGTGAATTCATAATCTTGATGGTCCAGGATCAACATTAGTGAATTTAAATCTTGATGGTCCAGGATCAACATTAGTGAATTTTAATCTTGATGGTCAAGGATCAACATTAGTGAATTTTAATCTTGATGGTCCAGGATCAGCATTAGTGACATTTAATATTGATGGTCCAGGATCAACATTAGGGATTTTATCATCTTGATGGTCCAGGATCAACATTAGTGAATTCCTAATCTTGATGGTCCAGGATCAACATTAGTGAATTTTCATCTTAATGGTCCAGGATCAGCATTAGTGACATTTAATCTTGATGGTCCAGGATCAACATTAGGGATTTTATCATCTTGATGGTCCAGGATCAACATTAGTGAATTTTAATCTTGATAGTCCAGGATCAACATTAGTGAATTTTATTCTTGATGGTCAAGGATCAACATTAGTGAGTTTTATTCTTGATGGTCCAGGATCAACATTAGTGAATTTTATTCTTGATGGTCCAGGATCAACATTAGAGAATTTTAATCTTGATGGTCCAGGATCAACATTAGTTATATCATAATCTTGATGGTGCAGGATCAACATTAGTGAATTCATAATCTTGATGGTCCAGGATCAACATTAGTGAGTTTTAATCTTGATGGTCCAGGATCAACATTAGTGACATTTAATCTTGATGGTCCAGGATCAATATTAGTGATATCATAATCTTGATGGTGCAGGATCAACATTAGTGAATTCATAATCTTGATGGTCCAGGATCAACATTAGTGAATTTTAATCTTGATGGTCCAGGATCAACATTAGTGACATTTAATCTTGATGGTCCAGGATCAACATTAGGGATTTTATCATCTTGATGGTCCAGGATCAACATTAGTGAATTCATAATCTTGATGGTCCAGGATCAACATTAGTGAATTTTAATCTTAATGGTCCAGGATCAGCATTAGTGAATTCATAATCTTGATGGTGCAGGATCAACATTAGTGAATTCATAATCTTGATGGTCCAGGATCAACATTAGTGAATTTAAATCTTGATGGTCCAGGATCAACATTAGTGAATTTTAATCTTGATGGTCAAGGATCAACATTAGTGAATTTTAATCTTGATGGTCCAGGATCAGCATTAGTGACATTTAATATTGATGGTCCAGGATCAACATTAGGGATTTTATCATCTTGATGGTCCAGGATCAACATTAGTGAATTCCTAATCTTGATGGTCCAGGATCAACATTAGTGAATTTTCATCTTAATGGTCCAGGATCAGCATTAGTGACATTTAATCTTGATGGTCCAGGATCAACATTAGGGATTTTATCATCTTGATGGTCCAGGATCAACATTAGTGAATTTTAATCTTGATAGTCCAGGATCAACATTAGTGAATTTTAATCTTGATAGTCCAGGATCAACATTAGTGAATTTTATTCTTGATGGTCCAGGATCAGCATTAGTGATTTTTAATCTTGATGGTCCAGGATCAACATAAGTGAATCCATAATCTTGATGGTCCAGGATCAACATTAGTGAATTTTATTCTTGATGGTCCAGGATCAACATTAGTGAGTTTTATTCTTGATGGTCCAGAATCAACATTAGTGAATTTTAATCTTGATGGTCCAGAATCAACATTAGTGAATTTTAATCTTGATGGTCCAGGATCAACATTAGTGAGTTTTAAACTTGATGGTCCAGGATCAACATTAGTGAATTTTAAACTTGATGGTCCAGGATCAACATTAGTGAATTTTAATCTTGATGGTCCAGGATCAACCTTGGTGAACTTTAATCTTGATGGTCCAGGATCAACATTGGTGAATTTTAATCTTGATGGTCCAGGATCAACATTAGTGAATTTTAATCTTGATGGTCCAGGATCAACATTAGTAAATTTTATTCTTGATGGTCCTGGATCAACATTAGTGAATTTTAAACTTGATGGTCCAGGATCAACATTAGTGAATTTTAATCTTGATGGTCCAGGATCAACATTAGTGAATTTTAATCTTGATGGTCCAGGATCAACATTAGTGAGTTTTAAACTTGATGGTCCAGGATCATCATTAGTGAATTTTAAACTTGATGGTCCAGGATCAACATTAGTGAATTTTAATCTTGATGGTCCAGGATCAACATTGGTGAACTTTAATCTTGATGGTCAAGGATCAACATTAGTGAATTTTAATCTTGATGGTCCAGGATCAACATTAGTGAATTCATAATTTTGATGGTCCAGGATCAACATTAGTGAATTCATAATCTTGATGATCCAGGATCAACATTAGTGAATTTTAATCTTAATGGTCCAGGATCAGCATTAGTGACATTTAATCTTGATGGTCCAGGATCAACATTAGGGATTTTATCATCTTGATGGTCCAGGATCAACATTAGTGAATTAATAATCTTGATGGTCCAGGATCAGCATTAGTGATTTTTAATCTTGATGGCCCAGGATCAACATTAGTGAATTCATAATCTTGATGGTCCAGGATCAACATTAGTGAATTTTAATCTTGATGGTCCAGGATCAACATTAGTGAATTTTAAACTTGATGGTCCAGGATCAACATTAGTGAATTTTAATCTTGATGGTCCAGGATCAACATTAGTGAATTTTAAACTTGATGGTCCAGGATCAACATTAGTGAATTTTAAACTTGATGGTCCAGGATCAACATTAGTGATTTTATAAACTTGATGGTCCATGATCAAAATAAGTGATTTTATAAACTTGATGGTCCAGCATCAACATTAGTGAACTTTAATCATGATGGTCCAGGATCAACATTAGTGAATTTATAAACTTGATGGTCCAGGATCAGCATTAGTGATTTTTAATCTTGATGGTCCAGGATCAACATAAGTGAATCCATAATCTTGATGGTCCAGGATCAACATTAGTGAATTTTATTCTTGATGGTCCAGGATCAACATTAGTGAGTTTTATTCTTGATGGTCCAGGATCAACATTAGTGAATTTTATTCTTGATGGTCCAGAATCAACATTAGTGAATTTTAATCTTGATGGTCCAGAATCAACATTAGTGAATTTTAATCTTGATGGTCCAGGATCAACATTAGTGAATTAATAATCTTGATGGTCCAGGATCAGCATTAGTGATTTTTAATCTTGATGGCCCAGGATCAACATTAGTGAATTCATAATCTTGATGGTCCAGGATCAACATTAGTGAATTTATAAACTTGATGGTCCAGGATCAACATTAGTGAATTTTATTCTTGATGGTCCAGGATCAACATTAGTGAATTTTAATCTTAATGGTCCAGGATCAGCATTAGTGACATTTAATCTTGATGGTCCAGGATCAACATTAGGGATTTTATCATCTTGATGGTCCAGGATCAACATTAGTGAATTTTAATCTTGATAGTCCAGGATCAACATTAGTGAATTAATAATCTTGATGGTCCAGGATCAGCATTAGTGATTTTTAATCTTGATGGTCCAGGATCAACATTAGTGAATTCATAATCTTGATGGTCCAGGATCAACATTAGTGAGTTTTATTCTTGATGGTCCAGGATCAACATTAGTGAATTTTAAACTTGATGGTCCAGGATCAACATTAGTGAATTTTAATCTTGATGGTCCAGGATCAACATTAGTGAATTTTAAACTTGATGGTCCAGGATCAACATTAGTGAATTTTAAACTTGATGGTCCAGGATCAACATTAGTGATTTTATAAACTTGATGGTCCAGGATCAAAATTAGTGATTTTATAAACTTGATGGTCCAGCATCAACATTAGTGAACTTTAATCATGATGGTCCAGGATCAACATTAGTGAATTTATAAACTTGATGGTCCAGGATCAACATTAGTGAATTTTAATCTTTTTGGTCCAGGATCAACATTAGTGAATTTTAATATTGATGGTCCAGGATCAACATTAGTGAATCTATAAACTTGATGGTGATTTTATAAACTTGATGGTCCAGGATCAACATTAGTTAGTTTTAATCTTGATGGTCCAGGATCAACATTAGTGAATTTTAAACTTGATGGTCCAGGATCAACATTAGTGAATTTTAATCTTAATGGTCCAGGATCAGCATTAGTGACATTTAATCTTGATGGTCCAGGATCAAAATTAGGGATTTTATCATCTTGATGGTCCAGGATCAACATTAGTGAATTTTAATCTTGATAGTCCAGGATCAACATTAGTGAATTAATAATCTTGATGGTCCAGGATCAGCATTAGTGATTTTTAATCTTGATGGTCCAGGATCAACATTAGTGAATTCATAATCTTGATGGTCCAGGATCAACATTAGTGAATTTTATTCTTGATGGTCCAGGATCAACATTAGTGAGTTTTATTCTTGATGGTCCAGGATCAACATTAGTGAATTTTAAACTTGATGGTCCAGGATCAACATTAGTGAATTTTAAACTTGATGGTCCAGGATCAACATTAGTGAATTTTAATCTTGATGGTCCAGGATCAACATTGGTGAACTTTAATCTTGATGGTCCAGGATCAACATCAGTGAATTTTAATCTTGATGGTCCAGGATCAACATTAGTGAATTTTAATCTTGATGGTCCAGGATCAACATTAGTGAATTCATAATCTTGATGGTCCAGGATCAACATTAGTAAATTTTAATCTTAATGGTCCAGGATCAGCATTAGTGACATTTAATCTTGATGGTCCAGGATCAACATTAGGGATTTTATCATCTTGATGGTCCAGGATCAACATTAGAGAATTTTAAACTTGATGGTCCAGGATCAACATTAGTGATTTTATAAACTTGATGGTCCAGGATCAAAATTAGTGATTTTATAAACTTGATGGTCCAGGAACAACATTAGTGAACTTTAATCATGATGGTCCAGGATCAACATTAGTGAATTTATAAAATTGATGGTCCAGGATCAACATTAGTGAATTTTATTCTTGATGGTCCAGGATCAACATTAGTGATTTTATAAACTTGATGGTGCAGGATCAACATTAGTGAACTTTAATCATGATGGTCCAGGATCAACATTAGTGAATTTATAAACTTGATGGTCCAGGATCAACATTAGTGAATTTTATTCTTGATGGTCCAGGATCAACATTAGTGAATTTTAATCTTGATGGTCCAGGATCAACATTAGTGAATTTTAATCTTGATGGTCCAGGATCAACATTAGTGAATCTATAAACTTGATGGTGATTTTATAAACTTGATGGTCCAGGATCAACATTAGTGATTTTATAAACTTGATGGTCCAGGATCAACATTAGTGAGTTTTAATATAGATGGTCCAGGATCAACATTAGATAATTTTAAACTTGATGGTCCAGGATCAACATTAGTGAATTCATAATCTTGATGGTCCAGGATCAACATTAGTGAATTTTAAACTTGATGGTCCAGGATCATTATTAGTGAATTCATAATCTTGATGGTCCAGGATCAACATTAGTGAATTTTAATCTTGATGGTCCAGGATCAACATTGGTGAATTTTAATCTTGATGGTCCAGGATCAACATTAGTGAATTTTAATCTTGATGGTCCAGGATCAACATTAGTGAATTTTAATCTTGATGGTCCAGGATCAACATTAGTGAATTTTAATCTTGATGGTCCAGGATCAACATTAGTGAGTTTTAAACTTGATGGTCCAGGATCAACATTAGTGAATTTTAAACTTGATGGTCCAGGATCAACATTAGTGAATTTTAATCTTGATGGTCCAGGATCAACATTGGTGAACTTTAATCTTGATGGTCAAGGATCAACATTAGTGAATTTTAATCTTGATGGTCCAGGATCAACATTAGTGAATTCATAATCTTGATGGTCCAGGATCAACATTAGTGAATTCATAATCTTGATGATCCAGGATCAACATTAGTGAATTTTAATCTTAATGGTCCAGGATCAGCATTAGTGACATTTAATCTTGATGGTCCAGGATCAACATTAGTGAATTAATAATCTTAATGGTCCAGGATCAGCATTAGTGATTTTTAATCTTGATGGCCCAGGATCAACATTAGTGAATTCATAATCTTGATGGTCCAGGATCAACATTAGTGAATTTTAATCTTGATGGTCCAGGATCAACATTAGTGAATTTTAAACTTGATGGTCCAGGATCAACATTAGTGAATTTTAATCTTGATGGTCCAGGATCAACATTAGTGAATTTTAAACTTGATGGTCCAGGATCAACATTAGTGAATTTTAAACTTGATGGTCCAGGATCAACATTAGTGATTTTATAAACTTGATGGTCCAGGATCAAAATTAGTGATTTTATAAACTTGATGGTCCAGCATCAACATTAGTGAACTTTAATCATGATGGTCCAGGATCAACATTAGTGAATTTATAAACTTGATGGTCCAGGATCAACATTAGTGAATTTTATTCTTGATGGTCCAGGATCAACATTAGTGAATTTTAATCTTAATGGTCCAGGATCAGCATTAGTGACATTTAATCTTGATGGTCCAGGATCAACATTAGGGATTTTATCATCTTGATGGTCCAGGATCAACATTAGTGAATTTTAATCTTGATAGTCCAGGATCAACATTAGTGAATTAATAATCTTGATGGTCCAGGATCAGCATTAGTGATTTTTAATCTTGATGGTCCAGGATCAACATTAGTGAATTCATAATCTTGATGGTCCAGGATCAACATTAGTGAATTTTATTCTTGATGGTCCAGGATCAACATTAGTGAGTTTTATTCTTGATGGTCCAGGATCAACATTAGTGAATTTTAAACTTGATGGTCCAGGATCAACATTAGTGAATTTTAATCTTGATGGTCCAGGATCAACATTAGTGAATTTTAAACTTGATGGTCCAGGATCAACATTAGTGAATTTTAAACTTGATGGTCCAGGATCAACATTAGTGATTTTATAAACTTGATGGTCCAGGATCAAAATTAGTGATTTTATAAACTTGATGGTCCAGCATCAACATTAGTGAACTTTAATCATGATGGTCCAGGATCAACATTAGTGAATTTATAAACTTGATGGTCCAGGATCAACATTAGTGAATTTTATTCTTGATGGTCCAGGATCAACATTAGTGAATTTTAATCTTTTTGGTCCAGGATCAACATTAGTGAATTTTAATCTTGATGGTCCAGGATCAACATTAGTGAATCTATAAACTTGATGGTGATTTTATAAACTTGATGGTCCAGGATCAACATTAGTTAGTTTTAATCTTGATGGTCCAGGATCAACATTAGTGAATTTTAAACTTGATGGTCCAGGATCAACATTAGTGAATTTTAATCTTAATGGTCCAGGATCAGCATTAGTGACATTTAATCTTGATGGTCCAGGATCAACATTAGGGATTTTATCATCTTGATGGTCCAGGATCAACATTAGTGAATTTTAATCTTGATAGTCCAGGATCAACATTAGTGAATTAATAATCTTGATGGTCCAGGATCAGCATTAGTGATTTTTAATCTTGATGGTCCAGGATCAACATTAGTGAATTCATAATCTTGATGGTCCAGGATCAACATTAGTGAATTTTATTCTTGATGGTCCAGGATCAACATTAGTGAATTTTAAACTTGATGGTCCAGGATCAACATTAGTGAATTTTAAACTTGATGGTCCAGGATCAACATTAGTGAATTTTAATCTTGATGGTCCAGGATCAACATTGGTGAACTTTAATCTTGATGGTCCAGGATCAACATCAGTGAATTTTAATCTTGATGGTCCAGGATCAACATTAGTGAATTTTAATCTTGATGGTCCAGGATCAACATTAGTGAATTCATAATCTTGATGGTCCAGGATCAACATTAGTGAATTTTAATCTTAATGGTCCAGGATCAGCATTAGTGACATTTAATCTTGATGGTCCAGGATCAACATTAGGGATTTTATCATCTTGATGGTCCAGGATCAACATTAGAGAATTTTAAACTTGATGGTCCAGGATCAACATTAGTGATTTTATAAACTTGATGGTCCAGGATCAACATTAGTGATTTTATAAACTTGATGGTCCAGGATCAACATTAGTGAATTTTAAACTTGATGGTCCAGGATCAACATTAGTGATGTTATAAACTTGATGGTCCAGGATCAACATTAGTGAATTTTAATCTTGATGGTCCAGGATCAACATTAGTGAATTTTAATCTTGATGGTCCAGGATCAACATTAGTGAATTTTATTCTTGATGGTCCAGGATCAACATTAGAGAATTTTAATCTTGATGGTCCAGGATCAACATTAGTGATATCATAATCTTGATGGTGCAGGATCAACATTAGTGAATTCATAATCTTGATGGTCCAGGATCAACATTAGTGAGTTTTAATCTTGATGGTCCAGGATCAACATTAGTGACATTTAATCTTGATGGTCCAGGATCAACATTAGGGATTTTATCATCTTGATGGTCCAGGATCAACATTAGTGAATTCATAATCTTGATGGTCCAGGATCAACATTAGTGAATTTTAATCTTAATGGTCCAGGATCAGCATTAGTGAATTCATAATCTTGATGGTGCAGGATCAACATTAGTGAATTCATAATCTTGATGGTCCAGGATCAACATTAGTGAATTTAAATCTTGATGGTCCAGGATCAACATTAGTGAATTTTAATCTTGATGGTCAAGGATCAACATTAGTGAATTTTAATCTTGATGGTCCAGGATCAGCATTAGTGACATTTAATATTGATGGTCCAGGATCAACATTAGGGATTTTATCATCTTGATGGTCCAGGATCAACATTAGTGAATTCCTAATCTTGATGGTCCAGGATCAACATTAGTGAATTTTCATCTTAATGGTCCAGGATCAGCATTAGTGACATTTAATCTTGATGGTCCAGGATCAACATTAGGGATTTTATCATCTTGATGGTCCAGGATCAACATTGGTGAATTTTAATCTTGATGGTCCAGGATCAACATTAGTGAATTCTTAATCTTGTTGGTCCAGGATCAACATTAGTGAGTTTTAAACTTGATGGTCCAGGATCAGCATTAGTGAATTTTAAACTTGATGGTCCAGGATCAACATTAGTGAATTTTAATCTTGATGGTCCAGGATCAACATTAGTGAATTTTAATCTTGATGGTCCAGGATCAACATTGGTGAACTTTAATCTTGATGGTCCAGGATCAACATTAGTGAATTTTAAACTTGATGGTCCAGGATCAACAATAGTGAATTCTTAATCTTGATGGTCCAGGATCAACATTAGTGAATTTTAATCTTGATGGTTCAGGATCAACATTGGTGAATTTTAATCTTGATGGTCCAGGTTCAACATTAGTGAATTTTAATCTTGATGGTCCAGTATCAACATTAGTGAGTTTTAATCTTGATGGTCCAGGATCAACATTAGTGATTTTATAAACTTGATGGTCCAGGATCAACATTAGTGATTTTATAAACTTGATGGTCCAGGATCAACATTAGTGAATTTTAAACTTGATGGTCCAGGATCAGCATTAGTGACATTTAATCTTGATGGTCCAGGATCAACATTAGGGATTTTATCATCTTGATGGTCCAGGATCAACATTGGTGAATTTTAATCTTGATGGTCCAGGATCAACATTAGTGAATTCTTAATCTTGTTGGTCCAGGATCAACATTAGTGAGTTTTAAACTTGATGGTCCAGGATCAGCATTAGTGAATTTTAAACTTGATGGTCCAGGATCAACATTAGTGAATTTTAATCTTGATGGTCCAGGATCAACATTAGTGAATTTTAATCTTGATGGTCCAGGATCAACATTGGTGAACTTTAATCTTGATGGTCCAGGATCAACATTAGTGAATTTTAAACTTGATGGTCCAGGATCAACAATAGTGAATTCTTAATCTTGATGGTTCAGGATCAACATTGGTGAATTTTAATCTTGATGGTCCAGGTTCAACATTAGTGAATTTTAATCTTGATGGTCCAGTATCAACATTAGTGAGTTTTAATCTTGATGGTCCAGGATCAACATTAGTGATTTTATAAACTTGATGGTCCAGGATCAACATTAGTGATTTTATAAACTTGATGGTCCAGGATCAACATTAGTGAATTTTAAACTTGATGGTCCAGGATCAACATTAGTGAGTTTTAATCTTGATGGTCCAGGATCAACATTAGAGAATTTTAAACTTGATGGTCCAGGATCAACATTAGTGAATTTATAAACTTGATGGTCCAGGATCAACATTAGTGATTTTATAAACTTGATGGTCCAGGATCAACATTAGTGAGTTTTAATCCTGATGGTCCAGGATCAGCATTAGTGAATTTTAAACTTGATGGTCCAGGATCAACATTAGTGATGTTATAAACTTGATGGTCCAGGATCAACATTAGTGATTTTATAAACTTGATGGTCCAGGATCAACATTAGTGAATTTTAATCTTGATGGTCCAGGATCAACATTAGTGAATTTTAATCTTGATGGTCCAGGATCAACATTAGTGAATTTTATTCTTGATGGTCCAGGATCAACATTAGTGAATTTTAATCTTGATGGTCCAGGATCAACATTAGTGAATTTTAATCTTGATGGTCCAGGATCAACATTAGTGAATCTATAAACTTGATGGTGATTTTATAAACTTGATGGTCCAGGATCAACATTAGTGATTTTATAAACTTGATGGTCCAGGATCAACATTAGTGAGTTTTAATCTTGATGGTCCAGGATCAACATTAGATAATTTTAAACTTGATGGTCCAGGATCAACATTAGTGAATTCATAATCTTTATGGTCCAGGATCAACATTAGTGAGTTTTAATCTTGATGGTCCAGGATCAACATTGGTGAATTTTAATCTTGATGGTCCAGGATCAACATTAGTGATTTTATAAACTTGATGGTCCAGGATCAACATTAGTGATTTTATAAACTTGATGGTCCAGGATCAACATTAGTGAATTTTAAACTTGATGGTCCAGGATCAACATTAGTGAGTTTTAATCTTGATGGTCCAGGATCAACATTAGATAATTTTAAACTTGATGGTCCAGGATCAACATTAGTGATTTTATAAACTTGATGGTCCAGGATCAACATTAGTGATTTTATAAACTTGATGGTCCAGGATCAACATTAGTGAGTTTTAATCTTGATGGTCCAGGATCAACATTAGTGAATTTTAAACTTGATGGCCCAGGATCAACATTAGTGATTTTATAAACTTAATGGTCCAGGATCAACATTAGTGAATTTTAAACTTGATGGTCCAGGATCATTATTAGTGAATTCATAATCTTGATGGTCCAGGATCAACATTAGTGAATTTTAATCTTGATGGTCCAGGATCAACATTGGTGAATTTTAATCTTGATGGTCCAGGATCAACATTAGTGAATTTTAATCTTGATGGTCCAGGATCAACATTAGTGAATTCATAATCTTGATGGTCCAGGATCAACATTAGTGAATTTTAATCTTAATGGTCCAGGATCAGCATTAGTGACATTTAATCTTGATGGTCCAGGATCAACATTAGGGATTTTATCATCTTGATGGTCCAGGATCAACATTAGTGAATTAATAATCTTGATGGTCCAGGATCAGCATTAGTGATTTTTAATCTTGATGGCCCAGGATCAACATTAGTGAATTCATAATCTTGATGGTCCAGGATCAACATTAGTGAATTTTAATCTTGATGGTCCAGGGTCAACATTAGTGAATTTTAAACTTGATGGTCCAGGATCAACATTAGTGAATTTTAATCTTGATGGTCCAGGATCAGCATTAGTGACATTTAATCTTGATGGTCCAGGATCAAAATTAGGGATTTTATCATCTTGATGGTCCAGGATCAACATTAGTGAATTTTAATCTTGATAGTCCAGGATCAACATTAGTGAATTAATAATCTTGATGGTCCAGGATCAGCATTAGTGATTTTTAATCTTGATGGTCCAGGATCAACATTAGTGAATTCATAATCTTGATGGTCCAGGATCAACATTAGTGAATTTTATTCTTGATGGTCCAGGATCAACATTAGTGAGTTTTATTCTTGATGGTCCAGGATCAACATTAGTGAATTTTAAACTTGATGGTCCAGGATCAACATTAGTGAATTTTAAACTTGATGGTCCAGGATCAACATTAGTGAATTTTAATCTTGATGGTCCAGGATCAACATTGGTGAACTTTAATCTTGATGGTCCAGGATCAACATCAGTGAATTTTAATCTTGATGGTCCAGGATCAACATTAGTGAATTTTAATCTTGATGGTCCAGGATCAACATTAGTGAATTCATAATCTTGATGGTCCAGGATCAACATTAGTAAATTTTAATCTTAATGGTCCAGGATCAGCATTAGTGACATTTAATCTTGATGGTCCAGGATCAACATTAGGGATTTTATCATCTTGATGGTCCAGGATCAACATTAGAGAATTTTAAACTTGATGGTCCAGGATCAACATTAGTGATTTTATAAACTTGATGGTCCAGGATCAAAATTAGTGATTTTATAAACTTGATGGTCCAGGAACAACATTAGTGAACTTTAATCATGATGGTCCAGGATCAACATTAGTGAATTTATAAAATTGATGGTCCAGGATCAACATTAGTGAATTTTATTCTTGATGGTCCAGGATCAACATTAGTGATTTTATAAACTTGATGGTGCAGGATCAACATTAGTGAACTTTAATCATGATGGTCCAGGATCAACATTAGTGAATTTATAAACTTGATGGTCCAGGATCAACATTAGTGAATTTTATTCTTGATGGTCCAGGATCAACATTAGTGAATTTTAATCTTGATGGTCCAGGATCAACATTAGTGAATTTTAATCTTGATGGTCCAGGATCAACATTAGTGAATCTATAAACTTGATGGTGATTTTATAAACTTGATGGTCCAGGATCAACATTAGTGATTTTATAAACTTGATGGTCCAGGATCAACATTAGTGAGTTTTAATATAGATGGTCCAGGATCAACATTAGATAATTTTAAACTTGATGGTCCAGGATCAACATTAGTGAATTCATAATCTTGATGGTCCAGGATCAACATTAGTGAATTTTAAACTTGATGGTCCAGGATCATTATTAGTGAATTCATAATCTTGATGGTCCAGGATCAACATTAGTGAATTTTAATCTTGATGGTCCAGGATCAACATTGGTGAATTTTAATCTTGATGGTCCAGGATCAACATTAGTGAATTTTAATCTTGATGGTCCAGGATCAACATTAGTGAATTTTAATCTTGATGGTCCAGGATCAACATTAGTGAATTTTAATCTTGATGGTCCAGGATCAACATTAGTGAGTTTTAAACTTGATGGTCCAGGATCAACATTAGTGAATTTTAAACTTGATGGTCCAGGATCAACATTAGTGAATTTTAATCTTGATGGTCCAGGATCAACATTGGTGAACTTTAATCTTGATGGTCAAGGATCAACATTAGTGAATTTTAATCTTGATGGTCCAGGATCAACATTAGTGAATTCATAATCTTGATGGTCCAGGATCAACATTAGTGAATTCATAATCTTGATGATCCAGGATCAACATTAGTGAATTTTAATCTTAATGGTCCAGGATCAGCATTAGTGACATTTAATCTTGATGGTCCAGGATCAACATTAGGGATTTTATCATCTTGATGGTCCAGGATCAACATTAGTGAATTAATAATCTTAATGGTCCAGGATCAGCATTAGTGATTTTTAATCTTGATGGCCCAGGATCAACATTAGTGAATTCATAATCTTGATGGTCCAGGATCAACATTAGTGAATTTTAATCTTGATGGTCCAGGATCAACATTAGTGAATTTTAAACTTGATGGTCCAGGATCAACATTAGTGAATTTTAATCTTGATGGTCCAGGATCAACATTAGTGAATTTTAAACTTGATGGTCCAGGATCAACATTAGTGAATTTTAAACTTGATGGTCCAGGATCAACATTAGTGATTTTATAAACTTGATGGTCCAGGATCAAAATTAGTGATTTTATAAACTTGATGGTCCAGCATCAACATTAGTGAACTTTAATCATGATGGTCCAGGATCAACATTAGTGAATTTATAAACTTGATGGTCCAGGATCAACATTAGTGAATTTTATTCTTGATGGTCCAGGATCAACATTAGTGAATTTTAATCTTAATGGTCCAGGATCAGCATTAGTGACATTTAATCTTGATGGTCCAGGATCAACATTAGGGATTTTATCATCTTGATGGTCCAGGATCAACATTAGTGAATTTTAATCTTGATAGTCCAGGATCAACATTAGTGAATTAATAATCTTGATGGTCCAGGATCAGCATTAGTGATTTTTAATCTTGATGGTCCAGGATCAACATTAGTGAATTCATAATCTTGATGGTCCAGGATCAACATTAGTGAATTTTATTCTTGATGGTCCAGGATCAACATTAGTGAGTTTTATTCTTGATGGTCCAGGATCAACATTAGTGAATTTTAAACTTGATGGTCCAGGATCAACATTAGTGAATTTTAATCTTGATGGTCCAGGATCAACATTAGTGAATTTTAAACTTGATGGTCCAGGATCAACATTAGTGAATTTTAAACTTGATGGTCCAGGATCAACATTAGTGATTTTATAAACTTGATGGTCCAGGATCAAAATTAGTGATTTTATAAACTTGATGGTCCAGCATCAACATTAGTGAACTTTAATCATGATGGTCCAGGATCAACATTAGTGAATTTATAAACTTGATGGTCCAGGATCAACATTAGTGAATTTTATTCTTGATGGTCCAGGATCAACATTAGTGAATTTTAATCTTTTTGGTCCAGGATCAACATTAGTGAATTTTAATCTTGATGGTCCAGGATCAACATTAGTGAATCTATAAACTTGATGGTGATTTTATAAACTTGATGGTCCAGGATCAACATTAGTTAGTTTTAATCTTGATGGTCCAGGATCAACATTAGTGAATTTTAAACTTGATGGTCCAGGATCAACATTAGTGAATTTTAATCTTAATGGTCCAGGATCAGCATTAGTGACATTTAATCTTGATGGTCCAGGATCAACATTAGGGATTTTATCATCTTGATGGTCCAGGATCAACATTAGTGAATTTTAATCTTGATAGTCCAGGATCAACATTAGTGAATTAATAATCTTGATGGTCCAGGATCAGCATTAGTGATTTTTAATCTTGATGGTCCAGGATCAACATTAGTGAATTCATAATCTTGATGGTCCAGGATCAACATTAGTGAATTTTATTCTTGATGGTCCAGGATCAACATTAGTGAATTTTAAACTTGATGGTCCAGGATCAACATTAGTGAATTTTAAACTTGATGGTCCAGGATCAACATTAGTGAATTTTAATCTTGATGGTCCAGGATCAACATTGGTGAACTTTAATCTTGATGGTCCAGGATCAACATCAGTGAATTTTAATCTTGATGGTCCAGGATCAACATTAGTGAATTTTAATCTTGATGGTCCAGGATCAACATTAGTGAATTCATAATCTTGATGGTCCAGGATCAACATTAGTGAATTTTAATCTTAATGGTCCAGGATCAGCATTAGTGACATTTAATCTTGATGGTCCAGGATCAACATTAGGGATTTTATCATCTTGATGGTCCAGGATCAACATTAGAGAATTTTAAACTTGATGGTCCAGGATCAACATTAGTGATTTTATAAACTTGATGGTCCAGGATCAACATTAGTGATTTTATAAACTTGATGGTCCAGGATCAACATTAGTGAATTTTAAACTTGATGGTCCAGGATCAACATTAGTGATGTTATAAACTTGATGGTCCAGGATCAACATTAGTGAATTTTAATCTTGATGGTCCAGGATCAACATTAGTGAATTTTAATCTTGATGGTCCAGGATCAACATTAGTGAATTTTATTCTTGATGGTCCAGGATCAACATTAGAGAATTTTAATCTTGATGGTCCAGGATCAACATTAGTGATATCATAATCTTGATGGTGCAGGATCAACATTAGTGAATTCATAATCTTGATGGTCCAGGATCAACATTAGTGAGTTTTAATCTTGATGGTCCAGGATCAACATTAGTGACATTTAATCTTGATGGTCCAGGATCAACATTAGGGATTTTATCATCTTGATGGTCCAGGATCAACATTAGTGAATTCATAATCTTGATGGTCCAGGATCAACATTAGTGAATTTTAATCTTAATGGTCCAGGATCAGCATTAGTGAATTCATAATCTTGATGGTGCAGGATCAACATTAGTGAATTCATAATCTTGATGGTCCAGGATCAACATTAGTGAATTTAAATCTTGATGGTCCAGGATCAACATTAGTGAATTTTAATCTTGATGGTCAAGGATCAACATTAGTGAATTTTAATCTTGATGGTCCAGGATCAGCATTAGTGACATTTAATATTGATGGTCCAGGATCAACATTAGGGATTTTATCATCTTGATGGTCCAGGATCAACATTAGTGAATTCCTAATCTTGATGGTCCAGGATCAACATTAGTGAATTTTCATCTTAATGGTCCAGGATCAGCATTAGTGACATTTAATCTTGATGGTCCAGGATCAACATTAGGGATTTTATCATCTTGATGGTCCAGGATCAACATTGGTGAATTTTAATCTTGATGGTCCAGGATCAACATTAGTGAATTCTTAATCTTGTTGGTCCAGGATCAACATTAGTGAGTTTTAAACTTGATGGTCCAGGATCAGCATTAGTGAATTTTAAACTTGATGGTCCAGGATCAACATTAGTGAATTTTAATCTTGATGGTCCAGGATCAACATTAGTGAATTTTAATCTTGATGGTCCAGGATCAACATTGGTGAACTTTAATCTTGATGGTCCAGGATCAACATTAGTGAATTTTAAACTTGATGGTCCAGGATCAACAATAGTGAATTCTTAATCTTGATGGTCCAGGATCAACATTAGTGAATTTTAATCTTGATGGTTCAGGATCAACATTGGTGAATTTTAATCTTGATGGTCCAGGTTCAACATTAGTGAATTTTAATCTTGATGGTCCAGTATCAACATTAGTGAGTTTTAATCTTGATGGTCCAGGATCAACATTAGTGATTTTATAAACTTGATGGTCCAGGATCAACATTAGTGATTTTATAAACTTGATGGTCCAGGATCAACATTAGTGAATTTTAAACTTGATGGTCCAGGATCAGCATTAGTGACATTTAATCTTGATGGTCCAGGATCAACATTAGGGATTTTATCATCTTGATGGTCCAGGATCAACATTGGTGAATTTTAATCTTGATGGTCCAGGATCAACATTAGTGAATTCTTAATCTTGTTGGTCCAGGATCAACATTAGTGAGTTTTAAACTTGATGGTCCAGGATCAGCATTAGTGAATTTTAAACTTGATGGTCCAGGATCAACATTAGTGAATTTTAATCTTGATGGTCCAGGATCAACATTAGTGAATTTTAATCTTGATGGTCCAGGATCAACATTGGTGAACTTTAATCTTGATGGTCCAGGATCAACATTAGTGAATTTTAAACTTGATGGTCCAGGATCAACAATAGTGAATTCTTAATCTTGATGGTTCAGGATCAACATTGGTGAATTTTAATCTTGATGGTCCAGGTTCAACATTAGTGAATTTTAATCTTGATGGTCCAGTATCAACATTAGTGAGTTTTAATCTTGATGGTCCAGGATCAACATTAGTGATTTTATAAACTTGATGGTCCAGGATCAACATTAGTGATTTTATAAACTTGATGGTCCAGGATCAACATTAGTGAATTTTAAACTTGATGGTCCAGGATCAACATTAGTGAGTTTTAATCTTGATGGTCCAGGATCAACATTAGAGAATTTTAAACTTGATGGTCCAGGATCAACATTAGTGAATTTATAAACTTGATGGTCCAGGATCAACATTAGTGATTTTATAAACTTGATGGTCCAGGATCAACATTAGTGAGTTTTAATCCTGATGGTCCAGGATCAGCATTAGTGAATTTTAAACTTGATGGTCCAGGATCAACATTAGTGATGTTATAAACTTGATGGTCCAGGATCAACATTAGTGATTTTATAAACTTGATGGTCCAGGATCAACATTAGTGAATTTTAATCTTGATGGTCCAGGATCAACATTAGTGAATTTTAATCTTGATGGTCCAGGATCAACATTAGTGAATTTTATTCTTGATGGTCCAGGATCAACATTAGTGAATTTTAATCTTGATGGTCCAGGATCAACATTAGTGAATTTTAATCTTGATGGTCCAGGATCAACATTAGTGAATCTATAAACTTGATGGTGATTTTATAAACTTGATGGTCCAGGATCAACATTAGTGATTTTATAAACTTGATGGTCCAGGATCAACATTAGTGAGTTTTAATCTTGATGGTCCAGGATCAACATTAGATAATTTTAAACTTGATGGTCCAGGATCAACATTAGTGAATTCATAATCTTTATGGTCCAGGATCAACATTAGTGAGTTTTAATCTTGATGGTCCAGGATCAACATTGGTGAATTTTAATCTTGATGGTCCAGGATCAACATTAGTGATTTTATAAACTTGATGGTCCAGGATCAACATTAGTGATTTTATAAACTTGATGGTCCAGGATCAACATTAGTGAATTTTAAACTTGATGGTCCAGGATCAACATTAGTGAGTTTTAATCTTGATGGTCCAGGATCAACATTAGATAATTTTAAACTTGATGGTCCAGGATCAACATTAGTGATTTTATAAACTTGATGGTCCAGGATCAACATTAGTGATTTTATAAACTTGATGGTCCAGGATCAACATTAGTGAGTTTTAATCTTGATGGTCCAGGATCAACATTAGTGAATTTTAAACTTGATGGCCCAGGATCAACATTAGTGATTTTATAAACTTAATGGTCCAGGATCAACATTAGTGAATTTTAAACTTGATGGTCCAGGATCATTATTAGTGAATTCATAATCTTGATGGTCCAGGATCAACATTAGTGAATTTTAATCTTGATGGTCCAGGATCAACATTGGTGAATTTTAATCTTGATGGTCCAGGATCAACATTAGTGAATTTTAATCTTGATGGTCCAGGATCAACATTAGTGAATTCATAATCTTGATGGTCCAGGATCAACATTAGTGAATTTTAATCTTAATGGTCCAGGATCAGCATTAGTGACATTTAATCTTGATGGTCCAGGATCAACATTAGGGATTTTATCATCTTGATGGTCCAGGATCAACATTAGTGAATTAATAATCTTGATGGTCCAGGATCAGCATTAGTGATTTTTAATCTTGATGGCCCAGGATCAACATTAGTGAATTCATAATCTTGATGGTCCAGGATCAACATTAGTGAATTTTAATCTTGATGGTCCAGGGTCAACATTAGTGAATTTTAAACTTGATGGTCCAGGATCAACATTAGTGAATTTTAATCTTGATGGTCCAGGATCAACATTAGTGAATTTTAAACTTGATGGTCCAGGATCAACATTAGTGAATTTTAAACTTGATGGTCCAGGATCAACATTAGTGATTTTATAAACTTGATGGTCCAGGATCAAAATTAGTGATTTTATAAACTTGATGGTCCAGCATCAACATTAGTGAACTTTAATCATGATGGTCCAGGATCAACATTAGTGAATTTATAAACTTGATGGTCCAGGATCAACATTAGTGAATTTTATTCTTGATGGTCCAGGATCAACATTAGTAAATTTTAATCTTAATGGTCCAGGATCAGCATTAGTGACATTTAATCTTGATGGTCCAGGATCAACATTAGGGATTTTATCATCTTGATGGTCCAGGATCAACATTAGTGAATTTTAATCTTGATAGTCCAGGATCAACATTAGTGAATTAATAATCTTGATGGTCCAGGATCAGCATTAGTGATTTTTAATCTTGATGGTCCAGGATCAACATTAGTGAATTCATAATCTTGATGGTCCAGGATCAACATTAGTGAATTTTATTCTTGATGGTCCAGGATCAACATTAGTGAACTTTAATCATGATGGTCCAGGATCAACATTAGTGAATTTATAAACTTGATGGTCCAGGATCAACATTAGTGAATTTTATTCTTGATGGTCCAGGATCAACATTAGTGAATTTTAAACTTGATGGTCCAGGATCAACATTAGTGATTTTATAAACTTGATGGTCCAGGATCAAAATTAGTGATTTTATAAACTTGATGGTCCAGCATCAACATTAGTGAACTTTAATCATGATGGTCCAGGATCAACATTAGTGAATTTATAAACTTGATGGTCCAGGATCAACATTAGTGAATTTTATTCTTGATGGTCCAGGATCAACATTAGTGAATTTTAATCTTTTTGGTCCAGGATCAACATTAGTGAATTTTAATCTTGATGGTCCAGGATCAACATTAGTGAATCTATAAACTTGATGGTGATTTTATAAACTTGATGGTCCAGGATCAACATTAGTTAGTTTTAATCTTGATGGTCCAGGATCAACATTAGTGAATTTTAAACTTGATGGTCCAGGATCAACATTAGTGAATTTTAATCTTGATGGTCCAGGATCAACATTGGTGAACTTTAATCTTGATGGTCAAGGATCAACATTAGTGAATTTTAATCTTGATGGTCCAGGATCAACATTAGTGAATTCATAATCTTGATGGTCCAAGATCAACATTAGTGAATTCATAATCTTGATGGTCCAGCATCAACATTAGTGAATTTTAATCTTAATGGTCCTGGATCAACATTAGTGAATTTTAATCTTGATGGTCAAGGATCAACATTAGTGAATTTTAATCTTGATGGTCCAGGATCAACATTAGTGAATTCATAATCTTGATGGTCCAGGATCAACATTAGTGAATTTTAATCTTAATGGTCCAGGATCAGCATTAGTGACATTTAATCTTGATTGTCCAGGATCAACATTAGGGATTTTATCATCTTGATGGTCCAGGATCAACATTAGTGAATTTTAATCTTGATAGTCCAGGATCAACATTAGTGAATTAATAATCTTGATGGTCCAGGATCAGCATTAGTGATTTTTAATCTTGATGGTCCATGATCAACATTAGTGAATTCATAATCTTGATGGTCCAGGATCAACATTAGTGAGTTTTATTCTTGATGGTCCAGGATCAACATTAGTGAATTTTAAACTTGATGGTCCAGGATCAACATTAGTGAATTTTAATCTTGATGGTCCAGGATCAACATTAGTGAATTTTAAACTTGATGGTCCAGGATCAACATTAGTGAATTTTAAACTTGATGGTCCAGGATCAACATTAGTGATTTTATAAACTTGATGGTCCAGGATCAAAATTAGTGATTTTATAAACTTGATGGTCCAGGATCAACATTAGTGAACTTTAATCATGATGGTCCAGGATCAACATTAGTGAATTTATAAACTTGATGGTCCAGGATCAACATTAGTGAATTTTATTCTTGATGGTCCAGGATCAACATTAGTGAATTTTAATCTTGATGGTCCAGGATCAACATTAGTGAATTTTAATCTTGATGGTCCAGGATCAACATTAGTGAATCTATAAACTTGATGGTGATTTTATAAACTTGATGGTCCAGGATCAACATTAGTGATTTTATAAACTTGATGGTCCAGGATCAACATTAGTGAGTTTTAATCTTGATGGTCCAGGATCAACATTAGATAATTTTAAACTTGATGGTCCAGGATCAACATTAGTGAATTCATAATCTTTATGGTCCAGGATCAACATTAGTGAGTTTTAATCTTGATGGTCCAGGATCAACATTAGTAAATTTTGTTCTTGATGGTCCAGGATCAACATTAGTGAATTTTAAACTTGATGGTCCAGGATCAACATTAGTGAATTTTAATCTTGATGGTCCAGGATCAACATTAGTGAATTTTAATCTTGATGGTCCAGGATCAACATTAGTGAATTTTAATCTTGATGGTCCAGGATCAACATTAGTGAATTTTAATCATGATGGTCAAGGATCAACATTAGTGAATTTTAAACTTGATGGTCCAGGATCAACATTGGTGAATTTTAATCTTGATGGTCCAGGATCAACATTAGTGCTTTTATAAACTTGATGGTCCAGGATCAACATTAGTGATTTTATAAACTTGATGGTCCAGGATCAACATTAGTGAATTTTAAACTTGATGGTCCAGGATCAACATTAGTGAGTTTTAATCTTGATGGTCCAGGATCAACATTAGATAATTTTAAACTTGATGGTCCAGGATCAACATTAGTGATTTTATAAACTTGATGGTCCAGGATCAACATTAGTGATTTTATAAACTTGATGGTCCAGGATCAACATTAGTGAGTTTTAATCTTGATGGTCCAGGATCAACATTAGTGAATTTTAAACTTGATGGCCCAGGATCAACATTAGTGATTTTATAAACTTAATGGTCCAGGATCAACATTAGTGAATTTTAAACTTGATGGTCCAGGATCAACATTAGTGAATTCATAATCTTGATGGTCCAGGATCAACATTAGTGATTTTTAATCTTGATGGTCCAGGATCAACATTGGTGAATTTTAATCTTGATGGTCCAGGATCAACATTAGTGAATTTTAATCTTGATGGTCCAGGATCAACATTAGTAAATTTTATTCTTGATGGTCCTGGATCAACATTAGTGAATTTTAAACTTGATGGTCCAGGATCAACATTAGTGAATTTTAATCTTGATGGTCCAGGATCAACATTAGTGAATTTTAATCTTGATGGTCCAGGATCAACATTAGTGAGTTTTAAACTTGATGGTCCAGGATCAACATTAGTGAATTTTAAACTTGATGGTCCAGGATCAACATTAGTGAATTTTAATCTTGATGGTCCAGGATCAACATTGGTGAACTTTAATCTTGATGGTCAAGGATCAACATTAGTGACATTTAATCTTGATGGTCCAGGATCAACATTAGGGATTTTATCATCTTGATGGTCCAGGATCAACATTAGTGAATTTTAATCTTGATAGTCCAGGATCAACATTAGTGAATTAATAATCTTGATGGTCCAGGATCAGCATTAGTGATTTTTAATCTTGATGGTCCAGGATCAACATTAGTGAATTTTAATCTTGATGGTCCAGGATCAACATTAGTGAATTTTAAACTTGATGGTCCAGGATCAACATTAGTGAATTTTAAACTTGATGGTCCAGGATCAACATTAGTGATTTTATAAACTTGATGGTCCAGGATCAAAATTAGTGATTTTATAAACTTGATGGTCCAGGATCAACATTAGTGAACTTTAATCATGATGGTCCAGGATCAACATTAGTGAATTTATAAACTTGATGGTCCAGGATCAACATTAGTGAATTTTATTCTTGATGGTCCAGGATCAACATTAGTGAATTTTAATCTTGATGGTCCAGGATCAACATTAGTGAATTTTAATCTTGATGGTCCAGGATCAACATTAGTGAATCTATAAACTTGATGGTGATTTTATAAACTTGATGGTCCAGGATCAACATTAGTGATTTTATAAACTTGATGGTCCAGGATCAACATTAGTGAGTTTTAATCTTGATGGTCCAGGATCAACATTAGATAATTTTAAACTTGATGGTCCAGGATCAACATTAGTGAATTCATAATCTTTATGGTCCAGGATCAACATTAGTGAGTTTTAATCTTGATGGTCCAGGATCAACATTAGTAAATTTTGTTCTTGATGGTCCAGGATCAACATTAGTGAATTTTAAACTTGATGGTCCAGGATCAACATTAGTGAATTTTAATCTTGATGGTCCAGGATCAACATTAGTGAATTTTAATCTTGATGGTCCAGGATCAACATTAGTGAATTTTAATCTTGATGGTCCAGGATCAACATTAGTGAATTTTAATCATGATGGTCAAGGATCAACATTAGTGAATTTTAAACTTGATGGTCCAGGATCAACATTGGTGAATTTTAATCTTGATGGTCCAGGATCAACATTAGTGCTTTTATAAACTTGATGGTCCAGGATCAACATTAGTGATTTTATAAACTTGATGGTCCAGGATCAACATTAGTGAATTTTAAACTTGATGGTCCAGGATCAACATTAGTGAGTTTTAATCTTGATGGTCCAGGATCAACATTAGATAATTTTAAACTTGATGGTCCAGGATCAACATTAGTGATTTTATAAACTTGATGGTCCAGGATCAACATTAGTGATTTTATAAACTTGATGGTCCAGGATCAACATTAGTGAGTTTTAATCTTGATGGTCCAGGATCAACATTAGTGAATTTTAAACTTGATGGCCCAGGATCAACATTAGTGATTTTATAAACTTAATGGTCCAGGATCAACATTAGTGAATTTTAAACTTGATGGTCCAGGATCAACATTAGTGAATTCATAATCTTGATGGTCCAGGATCAACATTAGTGATTTTTAATCTTGATGGTCCAGGATCAACATTGGTGAATTTTAATCTTGATGGTCCAGGATCAACATTAGTGAATTTTAATCTTGATGGTCCAGGATCAACATTAGTAAATTTTATTCTTGATGGTCCTGGATCAACATTAGTGAATTTTAAACTTGATGGTCCAGGATCAACATTAGTGAATTTTAATCTTGATGGTCCAGGATCAACATTAGTGAATTTTAATCTTGATGGTCCAGGATCAACATTAGTGAGTTTTAAACTTGATGGTCCAGGATCAACATTAGTGAATTTTAAACTTGATGGTCCAGGATCAACATTAGTGAATTTTAATCTTGATGGTCCAGGATCAACATTGGTGAACTTTAATCTTGATGGTCAAGGATCAACATTAGTGAATTTTAATCTTGATGGTCCAGGATCAACATTAGTGAATTCATAATCTTGATGGTCCAGGATCAACATTAGTGAATTCATAATCTTGATGGTCCAGGATCAACATTAGTGAATTTTAATCTTAATGGTCCAGGATCAGCATTAGTGACATTTAATCTTGATGGTCCAGGATCAACATTAGTGAATTAATAATCTTGATGGTCCAGGATCAGCATTAGTGATTTTTAATCTTGATGGCCCAGGATCAACATTAGTGAATTCATAATCTTGATGGTCCAGGATCAACATTAGTGAATTTTAATCTTGATGGTCCAGGATCAACATTAGTGAATTTTAAACTTGATGGTCCAGGATCAACATTAGTGAATTTTAATCTTGATGGTCCAGGATCAACATTAGTGAATTTTAAACTTGATGGTCCAGGATCAACATTAGTGAATTTTAAACTTGATGGTCCAGGATCAAAATTAGTGATTTTATAAACTTGATGGTCCAGCATCAACATTAGTGAACTTTAATCATGATGGTCCAGGATCAACATTAGTGAATTTATAAACTTGATGGTCCAGGATCAACATTAGTGAATTTTATTCTTGATGGTCCAGGATCAACATTAGTGAATTTTAATCTTAATGGTCCAGGATCAGCATTAGTGACATTTAATCTTGATGGTCCAGGATCAACATTAGGGATTTTTTCATCTTGATGGTCCAGGATCAACATTAGTGAATTTTAATCTTGATGGTCAAGGATCAACATTAGTGAATTTTAATCTTGATGGTCCAGGATCAACATTAGTGAATTTTAATCTTGATGGTCCAGGATCAACATTAGTGAATTTTAATCTTGATGGTCAAGGATCAACATTAGTGAATTTTAAACTTGATGGTCCAGGATCAACATTGGTGAATTTTAATCTTGATGGTCCAGGATCAACATTAGTGATTTTATAAACTTGATGGTCCAGGATCAACATTAGTGATTTTATAAACTTGATGGTCCAGGATCAACATTAGTGAATTTTAAACTTGATGGTCCAGGATCAACATTAGTGAGTTTTAATCTTGATGGTCCAGGATCAACATTAGATAATTTTAAACTTGATGGTCCAGGATCAACATTAGTGATTTTATAAACTTGATGGTCCAGGATCAACATTAGTGATTTTATAAACTTGATGGTCCAGGATCAACATTAGTGAGTTTTAATCTTGATGGTCCTGGATCAACATTAGTGAATTTTAAACTTGATGGCCCAGGATCAACATTAGTGATTTTATAAACTTAATGGTCCAGGATCAACATTAGTGAATTTTAAACTTGATGGTCCAGGATCAACATTAGTGAATTCATAATCTTGATGGTCCAGGATCAACATTAGTGAATTTTAATCTTGATGGTCCAGGATCAACATTGGTGAATTTTAATCTTGATGGTCCAGGATCAACATTAGTGAATTTTAATCTTGATGGTCCAGGATCAACATTAGTAAATTTTATTCTTGATGGTCCTGGATCAACATTAGTGAATTTTAAACTTGATGGTCCAGGATCAACATTAGTGAATTTTAATCTTGATGGTCCAGGATCAACATTAGTGAATTTTAATCTTGATGGTCCAGGATCAACATTAGTGAGTTTTAAACTTGATGGTCCAGGATCAACATTAGTGAATTTTAAACTTGATGGTCCAGGATCAACATTAGTGAATTTTAATCTTGATGGTCCAGGATCAACATTGGTGAACTTTAATCTTGATGGTCAAGGATCAACATTAGTGAATTTTAATCTTGATGGTCCAGGATCAACATTAGTGAATTCATAATCTTGATGGTCCAGGATCAACATTAGTGAATTCATAATCTTGATGGTCCAGGATCAACATTAGTGAATTTTAATCTTAATGGTCCAGGATCAGCATTAGTGACATTTAATCTTGATGGTCCAGGATCAACATTAGGGATTTTATCATCTTGATGGTCCAGGATCAACATTAGTGAATTAATAATCTTGATGGTCCAGGATCAGCATTAGTGATTTTTAATCTTGATGGCCCAGGATCAACATTAGTGAATTCATAATCTTGATGGTCCAGGATCAACATTAGTGAATTTTAATCTTGATGGTCCAGGATCAACATTAGTGAATTTTAAACTTGATGGTCCAGGATCAACATTAGTGAATTTTAATCTTGATGGTCCAGGATCAACATTAGTGAATTTTAAACTTGATGGTCCAGGATCAACATTAGTGAATTTTAAACTTGATGGTCCAGGATCAACATTAGTGATTTTATAAACTTGATGGTCCAGGATCAAAATTAGTGATTTTATAAACTTGATGGTCCAGCATCAACATTAGTAAACTTTAATCATGATGGTCCAGGATCAACATTAGTGAATTTATAAACTTGATGGTCCAGGATCAACATTAGTGAATTTTATTCTTGATGGTCCAGGATCAACATTAGTGAATTTTAATCTTAATGGTCCAGGATCAGCATTAGTGACATTTAATCTTGATGGTCCAGGATCAACATTAGGGATTTTATCATCTTGATGGTCCAGGATCAACATTAGTGAATTTTAATCTTGATGGTCCAGGATCAACATTAGTGAATTCATAATCTTGATGGTCCAGGATCAACATTAGTGAATTCATAATCTTGATGGTCCAGGATCAACATTAGTGAATTTTAATCTTAATGGTCCAGGATCAGCATTAGTGACATTTAATCTTGATGGTCCAGGATCAACATTAGTGAATTAATAATCTTGATGGTCCAGGATCAGCATTAGTGATTTTTAATCTTGATGGCCCAGGATCAACATTAGTGAATTCATAATCTTGATGGTCCAGGATCAACATTAGTGAATTTTAATCTTGATGGTCCAGGATCAACATTAGTGAATTTTAAACTTGATGGTCCAGGATCAACATTAGTGAATTTTAATCTTGATGGTCCAGGATCAACATTAGTGAATTTTAAACTTGATGGTCCAGGATCAACATTAGTGAATTTTAAACTTGATGGTCCAGGATCAACATTAGTGATTTTATAAACTTGATGGTCCAGGATCAAAATTAGTGATTTTATAAACTTGATGGTCCAGCATCAACATTAGTGAACTTTAATCATGATGGTCCAGGATCAACATTAGTGAATTTTATTCTTGATGGTCCAGGATCAACATTAGTGAATTTTAATCTTAATGGTCCAGGATCAGCATTAGTGACATTTAATCTTGATGGTCCAGGATCAACATTAGGGATTTTATCATCTTGATGGTCCAGGATCAACATTAGTGAATTTTAATCTTGATGGTCAAGGATCAACATTAGTGAATTTTAATCTTGATGGTCCAGGATCAACATTAGTGAATTTTAATCTTGATGGTCCAGGATCAACATTAGTGAATTTTAATCTTGATGGTCAAGGATCAACATTAGTGAATTTTAAACTTGATGGTCCAGGATCAACATTGGTGAATTTTAATCTTGATGGTCCAGGATCAACATTAGTGATTTTATAAACTTGATGGTCCAGGATCAACATTAGTGATTTTATAAACTTGATGGTCCAGGATCAACATTAGTGAATTTTAAACTTGATGGTCCAGGATCAACATTAGTGAGTTTTAATCTTGATGGTCCAGGATCAACATTAGATAATTTTAAACTTGATGGTCCAGGATCAACATTAGTGATTTTATAAACTTGATGGTCCAGGATCAACATTAGTGAGTTTTAATCTTGATGGTCCAGGATCAACATTAGTGAATTTTAAACTTGATGGCCCAGGATCAACATTAGTGATTTTATAAACTTAATGGTCCAGGATCAACATTAGTGAATTTTAAACTTGATGGTCCAGGATCAACATTAGTGAATTCATAATCTTGATGGTCCAGGATCAACATTAGTGAATTTTAATCTTGATGGTCCAGGATCAACATTGGTGAATTTTAATCTTGATGGTCCAGGATCAACATTAGTGAATTTTAATCTTGATGGTCCAGGATCAACATTAGTGAATTTTAATCTTGATGGTCCAGGATCAACATTAGTGAATTTTAAACTTGATGGTCCAGGATCAACATTAGTGAATTTTAATCTTGATGGTCCAGGATCAACATTAGTGAATTTTAATCTTGATGGTCCAGGATCAACATTAGTGAGTTTTAAACTTGATGGTCCAGGATCAACATTAGTGAATTTTAAACTTGATGGTCCAGGATCAACATTAGTGAATTTTAATCTTGATGGTCCAGGATCAACATTGGTGAACTTTAATCTTGATGGTCAAGGATCAACATTAGTGAATTTTAATCTTGATGGTCCAGGATCAACATTAGTGAATTCATAATCTTGATGGTCCAGGATCAACATTAGTGAATTCATAATCTTGATGGTCCAGGATCAACATTAGTGAATTTTAATCTTAATGGTCCAGGATCAGCATTAGTGACATTTAATCTTGATGGTCCAGGATCAACATTAGGGATTTTATCATCTTGATGGTCCAGGATCAACATTAGTGAATTAATAATCTTGATGGTCCAGGATCAGCATTAGTGATTTTTAATCTTGATGGCCCAGGATCAACATTAGTGAATTCATAATCTTGATGGTCTAGGATCAACATTAGTGAATTTTAATCTTGATGGTCCAGGATCAACATTAGTGAATTTTAAACTTGATGGTCCAGGATCAACATTAGTGAATTTTAATCTTGATGGTCCAGGATCAACATTAGTGAATTTTAAACTTGATGGTCCAGGATCAACATTAGTGAATTTTAAACTTGATGGTCCAGGATCAACATTAGTGATTTTATAAACTTGATGGTCCAGGATCAAAATTAGTGATTTTATAAACTTGATGGTCCAGCATCAACATTAGTAAACTTTAATCATGATGGTCCAGGATCAACATTAGTGAATTTATAAACTTGATGGTCCAGGATCAACATTAGTGAATTTTATTCTTGATGGTCCAGGATCAACATTAGTGAATTTTAATCTTAATGGTCCAGGATCAGCATTAGTGACATTTAATCTTGATGGTCCAGGATCAACATTAGGGATTTTATCATCTTGATGGTCCAGGATCAACATTAGTGAATTTTAATCTTGATAGTCCAGGATCAACATTAGTGAATTAATAATCTTGATGGTCCAGGATCAACATTAGTGAATTCATAATCTTGATGGTCCAGGATCAACATTAGTGAATTCATAATCTTGATGGTCCAGGATCAACATTAGTGAATTTTATTCTTGATGGTCCAGGATCAACATTAGTGAGTTTTATTCTTGATGGTCCAGGATCAAAATTAGTGATTTTATAAACTTGATGGTCCAGCATCAACATTAGTGAACTTTAATCATGATGGTCCAGGATCAACATTAGTGAATTTATAAACTTGATGGTCCAGGATCAACATTAGTGAATTTTATTCTTGATGGTCCAGGATCAACATTAGTGAATTTTAATCTTTTTGGTCCAGGATCAACATTAGTGAATTTTAATCTTGATGGTCCAGGATCAACATTAGTGAATCTATAAACTTGATGGTGATTTTATAAACTTGATGGTCCAGGATCAACATTAGTTAGTTTTAATCTTGATGGTCCAGGATCAACATTAGTGAATTTTAAACTTGATGGTCCAGGATCAACATTAGTGAATTTTAATCTTGATGGTCCAGGATCAACATTGGTGAACTTTAATCTTGATGGTCAAGGATCAACATTAGTGAATTCATAATCTTGATGGTCCAGCATCAACATTAGTGAATTTTAATCTTAATGGTCCTGGATCAACATTAGTGAATTTTAATCTTGATGGTCCAGGATCAACATTAGTGAATTCATAATCTTGATGGTCCTGGATCAACATTAGTGAATTTTAATCTTGATGGTCCAGGATCAACATTAGTGAATTCATAATCTTGATGGTCCAGGATCAACATTAGTGAATTTTAATCTTAATGGTCCAGGATCAGCATTAGTGACATTTAATCTTGATGGTCCAGGATCAACATTAGGGATTTTATCATCTTGATGGTCCAGGATCAACATTAGTGAATTTTAATTTTGATAGTCCAGGATTAACATTAGTGAATTAATAATCTTGATGGTCCAGGATCAGCATTAGTAATTTTTAATCTTGATGGTCCAGGATCAACATTAGTGAATTCATAATCTTGATGGTCCAGGATCAACATTAGTGAATTTTATTCTTGATGGTCCAGGATCAACATTAGTGAGTTTTATTCTTGATGGTCCAGGATCAACATTAGTGAATTTTAAACTTGATGGTCCAGGATCAACATTAGTGAATTTTAATCTTGATGGTCCAGGATCAACATTAGTGAATTTTAAACTTGATGGTCCAGGATCAACATTAGTGAATTTTAAACTTGATGGTCCAGGATCAACATTAGTGATTTTATAAACTTGATGGTCCAGGATCAAAATTAGTGATTTTATAAACTTGATGGTCCAGCATCAACATTAGTGAACTTTAATCATGATGGTCCAGGATCAACATTAGTGAATTTATAAACTTGATGGTCCAGGATCAACATTAGTGAATTTTATTCTTGATGGTCCAGGATCAACATTAGTGAATTTTAATCTTGATGGTCCAGGATCAACATTAGTGAATTTTAATCTTGATGGTCCAGGATCAACATTAGTGAATCTATAAACTTGATGGTGATTTTATAAACTTGATGGTCCAGGATCAACATTAGTGAGTTTTAATCTTGATGGTCCAGGATCAACATTAGATAATTTTAAACTTGATGGTCCAGGATCAACATTAGTGAATTCATAATCTTTATGGTCCAGGATCAACATTAGTGAGTTTTAATCTTGATGGTCCAGGATCAACATTAGTGAATTCATAATCTTTATGGTCCAGGATCAACATTAGTAAATTTTGTTCTTGATGGTCCAGGATTAACATTAGTGAATTTTAAACTTGATGGTCCAGGATCAACATTAGTGAATTTTAATCTTGATGGTCCAGGATCAACATTAGTGAATTTTAATCTTGATGGTCCAGGATCAACATTAGTGAGTTTTAAACTTGATGGTCCAGGATCAACATTAGTGAGTTTTAATCTTGATGGTCCAGGGTCAACATTAGTGAATTTTAAACTTGATGGTCCAGGATCAACATTAGTGAATTTTAATCTTGATGGTCCAGGATCAACATTAGTGAATTTTAATCTTGATGGTCCAGGATCAACATTAGTGAGTTTTAAACTTGATGGTCCAGGATCAACATTAGTGAGTTTTAATCTTGATGGTCCAGGGTCAACATTAGTGAATTTTAAACTTGATGGTCCAGGATCAACATTAGTGAATTTTAATCTTGATGGTCCAGGATCAACATTAGTGAATTTTAATTTTGATAGTCCAGGATTAACATTAGTGAATTAATAATCTTGATGGTCCAGGATCAGCATTAGTAATTTTTAATCTTGATGGTCCAGGATCAACATTAGTGAATTCATAATCTTGATGGTCCAGGATCAACATTTTTGAATTTTATTCTTGATGGTCCAGGATCAACATTAGTGAGTTTTATTCTTGATGGTCCAGGATCAACATTAGTGAATTTTAAACTTGATGGTCCAGGATCAACATTAGTGAATTTTAATCTTGATGGTCCAGGATCAACATTAGTGATTTTTAAACTTGATGGTCCAGGATCAACATTAGTGAATTTTAAACTTGATGGTCCAGGATCAACATTAGTGATTTTATAAACTTGATGGTCCAGGATCAAAATTAGTGATTTTATAAACTTGATGGTCCAGCATCAACATTAGTGAACTTTAATCATGATGGTCCAGGATCAACATTAGTGAATTTATAAACTTGATGGTCCAGGATCAACATTAGTGAATTTTATTCTTGATGGTCCAGGATCAACATTAGTGAATTTTAATCTTGATGGTCCAGGATCAACATTAGTGAATTTTAATCTTGATGGTCCAGGATCAACATTAGTGAATCTATAAACTTGATGGTGATTTTATAAACTTGATGGTCCAGGATCAACATTAGTGAGTTTTAATCTTGATGGTCCAGGATCAACATTAGATAATTTTAAACTTGATGGTCCAGGATCAACATTAGTGAATTCATAATCTTTATGGTCCAGGATCAACATTAGTGAGTTTTAATCTTGATGGTCCAGGATCAACATTAGTGAATTCATAATCTTTATGGTCCAGGATCAACATTAGTAAATTTTGTTCTTGATGGTCCAGGATTAACATTAGTGAATTTTAAACTTGATGGTCCAGGATCAACATTAGTGAATTTTAATCTTGATGGTCCAGGATCAACATTAGTGAATTTTAATCTTGATGGTCCAGGATCAACATTAGTGAGTTTTAAACTTGATGGTCCAGGATCAACATTAGTGAGTTTTAATCTTGATGGTCCAGGGTCAACATTAGTGAATTTTAAACTTGATGGTCCAGGATCAACATTAGTGAATTTTAATCTTGATGGTCCAGGATCAACATTAGTGAATTTTAATTTTGATAGTCCAGGATTAACATTAGTGAATTAATAATCTTGATGGTCCAGGATCAGCATTAGTAATTTTTAATCTTGATGGTCCAGGATCAACATTAGTGAATTCATAATCTTGATGGTCCAGGATCAACATTTTTGAATTTTATTCTTGATGGTCCAGGATCAACATTAGTGAGTTTTATTCTTGATGGTCCAGGATCAACATTAGTGAATTTTAAACTTGATGGTCCAGGATCAACATTAGTGAATTTTAATCTTGATGGTCCAGGATCAACATTAGTGATTTTTAAACTTGATGGTCCAGGATCAACATTAGTGAATTTTAAACTTGATGGTCCAGGATCAACATTAGTGATTTTATAAACTTGATGGTCCAGGATCAAAATTAGTGATTTTATAAACTTGATGGTCCAGCATCAACATTAGTGAACTTTAATCATGATGGTCCAGGATCAACATTAGTGAATTTATAAACTTGATGGTCCAGGATCAACATTAGTGAATTTTATTCTTGATGGTCCAGGATCAACATTAGTGAATTTTAATCTTGATGGTCCAGGATCAACATTAGTGAATTTTAATCTTGATGGTCCAGGATCAACATTAGTGAATCTATAAACTTGATGGTGATTTTATAAACTTGATGGTCCAGGATCAACATTAGTGAGTTTTAATCTTGATGGTCCAGGATCAACATTAGATAATTTTAAACTTGATGGTCCAGGATCAACATTAGTGAATTCATAATCTTTATGGTCCAGGATCAACATTAGTGAGTTTTAATCTTGATGGTCCAGGATCAACATTAGTGAATTCATAATCTTTATGGTCCAGGATCAACATTAGTAAATTTTGTTCTTGATGGTCCAGGATTAACATTAGTGAATTTTAAACTTGATGGTCCAGGATCAACATTAGTGAATTTTAATCTTGATGGTCCAGGATCAACATTAGTGAATTTTAATCTTGATGGTCCAGGATCAACATTAGTGAGTTTTAAACTTGATGGTCCAGGATCAACATTAGTGAGTTTTAATCTTGATGGTCCAGGGTCAACATTAGTGAATTTTAAACTTGATGGTCCAGGATCAACATTAGTGAATTTTAATCTTGATGGTCCAGGATCAACATTAGTGAATTTTAATCTTGATGGTCCAGGATCAACATTAGTGAGTTTTAAACTTGATGGTCCAGGATCAACATTAGTGAGTTTTAATCTTGATGGTCCAGGGTCAACATTAGTGAATTTTAAACTTGATGGTCCAGGATCAACATTAGTGAATTTTAATCTTGATGGTCCAGGATCAACATTAGTGAATTTTAATCTTGATGGTCCAGGATCAACATTGGTGAATTTTAATCTTGATGGTCCAGGATCAACATTAGTGATTTTATAAACTTGATGGTCCAGGATCAACATTAGTGAGTTTTAATCTTGATGGTCCAGGATCAACATTAGTGAATTTTAAACTTGATGGCCCAGGATCAACATTAGTGATTTTATAAACTTAATGGTCCAGGATCAACATTAGTGAATTTTAATCTTGGTGGTCCAGGATCAACATTAGTGAATTTTAATCTTGATAGTCCAGGATCAACATTAGTGAATTTTAATCTTGGTGGTCCAGGGTCAACATTAGTGAATTTTAATATTGGTGGTCCAGGATCAACATTAGTGAATTTATAAACTTGATGGTCCAGGATCAACATTAGTGAATTCATAAACTTGATGGTCCAGGTTCAACATTAGTGAATTTTAATCTTGATGGTCCAGGATCAACATTAGTGAATTTTAATCTTGACGGTCCAGGATCAACATTAGTGAATTTATAAACTTGATGGTCCAGGATCAACATTAGTGAATTCATAAACTTGATGGTCCAGGATCAACATTAGTGAATTTTAATCTTGACGGTCCAGGATCAACATTAGTGAATTTATAAACTTGATAGTCCAGGATCAACATTAGTGAATTTTAATCTTGATGGTCCACGATCAACATTAGTGAATTTTTTTCTTGATGTTCCAGGATCAACATTAGTTAATTTTAATCTTGATGGTCCAGGATCAACATTAGTGAATTCATAAACTTGATAATCCATGATCAACATTGGTGACTTTTAATCTTGATGGTCCAGTCTGATGGTCTCTCTCTCTCTCTCTCTCTCTCTCTCTCTCTCTCTCTCTCTCTCTCTCTCTCTCTCTCTCTGTGAACCAAAAATGCAGACATTATTAAGTTTGCTATAAAATAAATAAATAAATAAATAAATGAATAAATAAATAGATTAAATAATTAATTAATAAACAATTAAATAAACAGATATAACCTATAAAAACGTGTTCATGGACCTATAAAAACATTAGGTTAGCTTTACTTTTAGTTTTCTCAGTTTGTTCCTGTTTTGTTTGAATGGTGACATTATAATACACTATCTATCTATCTATCTATCTATCTATCTATCTATCTATCTATCTATCTATCTATCTATCTATCTGTCTGTCTGTCTGTCTGTCTGTCTGTCTGTCTGTCTGTCTGTCTGTCTGTCTGTCTGTCTGTCTGTCTGTCTGTCTGTCTGTCTGTCTGTCTATCTAGAAACGTTGTACTTTTTGTTTGTTTTTGTTTTTAAAGGCTGTTATGTTTGATAAAATTTTACAAGAAAAACATAAATATTAAGGTAAATTATTTAAATGTAAAACTATAGTTTTATATGCAAGTATATATGAATTGTAATTCATTCATATGATTCAGGATGATTAGCATTACTCAGGGTTCAGTGTGAATCAACATTCGGTGAGTCAGCATTCCTCTTTCAACCACACAAACCTACATTTTAAATATGTTCACATACAAAACTCTTGTCTACAAAACAAAAACAAAATAGCCTACATAACGTTGTAATAATAATAATAATAATAATAGTTTTTTTTTACCTGGTTTTATTTATTTATTTAGATGATCATCTTGAGTGTCCCACCCAACTCCCTCTCCAAAAAAACCAAATAAACTTATATAAATAAATGTATATTTATTAAATAAATAAAAAAAAATAAATAAACAAATAGCCTTTTTTATTCTCGCGATGTATTTTGCAATGCGTAGGCTGCATGTGATGTATAGTGCAAATGTTAGCAAAATTGTTTTTGTTTATATTTGAAATTAACCTTTACAACCAGGACAGACGCAAGCCGCATACAGGACAATCACAAACAATCATCATATTTGCTGGAAAAGAACGCCATAATGTCCACAAGACCTTTCGGCGAGTCACCAGAGCGGTCGTGGGACGCATTGGGGCCATTTCCCCGGTCAGTGTGGATTCATCCGCACACACCAGAAGACAGTCTGGACAGAACCTGCAGAAGAGTGCTGAGGCGCTCGGTTTTGGCCAACAAGGGCGTCTGGCCTCATTTACCAGAAAACGCGCATGTGTTTGCGGATGAAGACAGCGGTATTTATACCACCAGAGGACACGATGGCAGACTGCCCATAGTACAGTAAGTTGTAATGCATACAGTGACTTTTTGGTTAATGCTTATGCATAATATATGTGACGATTCAAGTAAAACGTTTCACTAAATATGACAATTCTGTCAATCGCATCTATGTGCAATATTATATATATATATATATATATATATATATATATATATATATATATATATATATATATATATATATATATATATATATATATGTGTGTTTTTAGATATATTAGCAGATATATCAATTCTGCATCTAATTAAATAAATATTGTTCTTCCCAAAATTAAAATTTTCTCATTATTTACTTACCCTCAAGTGGTTTCAACCCTTTATGAGTTTCTTTATTTTCTTAAACACTAAAGAAGCAGAAAATCCATAACATTAATCATTCATATTTATCCATCCATCTGTTTGTTTGTTTGTTCGTTCGTTCATTCATTCAATCAATCATTTTCCCTTAGTTCCCAAATTAAACCCTTTTTACATCATGGGTCATATGTTTTACACAGTGGATGCCCTTCCAGCTGCAACCCAGTACTGGGAAACATTCATACATACTTGTTCACACATACACTATGGCCAATTTAGTTTATTCATTTTACCTCTACTGCATGTCTTTGGACTGTGAGGGAAACCGGAGCACCTGGAGGAAAAACCATGTGAACATGGGGTGAACATGCAAACTTCACACAGAAATGCCAGCTGACCCAGCCGGGACTCGAACCAGCACTCTTTTTGCTGTGATGCGACAATGTTAACCACTGAGCTGCCGTGTCGCCTATTGACTTCCATAATAGAAAAAAAAAAATACAATGCAAGTTAATTGTTCCAGATTTCCAGATTTCCAGCTCTCTTCAAAAAGAAAGACACTCAAACATGTTTGGAACAAGTAAAGGGTGAGTCAATAATAACAGAATTTTCACTTTGGGTGAAGTATCCCTTTAGGCTAAAGTGATTAGAGCCAGAAAGCTGTTCAGCTTAACTTTTCATTTAACTATTGTGAAAAAAACAATGTCAGTTAAACTCAGTCATTCAACTTGACAGATACACATATAAAATAAACAACATACTTATTCAATCCAAAATAAAAACAATGCTATTTATTAAACTTTTACAACGCTTTTTTGTCTTTGACCCAAATAAACTCACACAAATTTATTCATCGCATTTATTTAATTACAAAGTTCAAGGCTTCACTGATTTTGCATTTAAATAAGTGGCTTCAAACTTGGCTTTGTAAAGAGCCCTAAGTCAATAATAAATTGGACTGAAGATGGGAAAAGTTTTTACAGATAACAAACAAAGAAAGTTGTAGACTTCTGCTTCCCTATAGTCTGAATTACTGCATAGAGAATCTGGCCACGGCAGCCCATGATAATAGATCTGCCATCTGTCCCCGGTGGTCCATGGAAACACCTAGCCCATCTATTTTTGGTAGACCATGTAGCAGTGGGAAGACCACCTTCTGTTAGTCATTTGAACCTCACAAAGCGCAGTACCAATAAGAAAATCATGAAATATTCATACTTGGGGCAATATATGCTCCATTTACAGCAGTGTTCATGTTTGGTTAATGGAGGATTTGTTTACCCTTTTTACATAAAACTATGGTGTACTTTGGTGTTTTTAATGCATCCATCTCTACAATATTTTTCAGCCTTTGAAAGATGGTCTTGCATTCACAATGCACTTGTCACAGTCATATCATCCTCCAGCCCAAAACCGGTTACTCACTGAAGCTAAGCAAGGCTGAGCCTGCTCAGTACTTGGATAGGAGACCACATGGGAAAACAAGGTCGCTGTTGGAAGTGATGTTTATGAGGCCAGCGTGGGGTGCTCAACTTGCAGTCTGTGTGAATCCTAATGTCCCAATATGGTGAAGGGGACACTATACTGTCAGTGAGAGCCATGTTTCGGATGAGACATTAAACTGAGGTCCTGACTCTCTGTGGTCACTAAAAATCCCATGGAACTTCTTGTAAAGATTAGGGGTGTAACCCTGGTGTCCCGGCCAAATTCTTTTTATCGGCCCTTAGCTGTCATGACCTCCCTATCATCCCCAATCCATCGAGTTGGTTCCATCACTGTCTTTTCACCCCCTTTTTTTTCCCCAAAACATTTTTATGAACTAAAATAAATATTAAAATGAGTTAAAAAAAAAAAAAAACTACATCTAACTGAAACTGTTTTGTATGCATACAAAACTAACTGAAACTAACTTATAACAAAAAAATCTGTCGTTTTCATCTTTGTAAATGTATTTAATACATACTGTAATCTAAAAAGTACATTTATTTTCTTTGTGCTGCCAGGTGTTTGACAGTACAGCACTTCAGAGTCTGAAATCCTGCTGCCATTGGTCAGATCATATGTTGTTCGGTTCCAGTCATCCTCGCTGTTGCTCCCTCGACAAAAAAAAAAAAAAAATGCATGGTGACAACATTAAATAAAACCTGAACAGACACTTAAAACTATTACTTTAACACATTTGTGCCCAATAATTGATTTTATTTCTGTATTAGGGATCGCGATCGTGAATGAATTGTTCTTTTTAACTGGATCTTCTAAGTGAACCGGTCGAACTAGTTCACCAAATCGAACTGAATCATTTGAAACGATTCGCGTCTCCAGTAAGGACTAATCCACAAACAACTTACTTTTTTACATACCTGATACTCCCTCTAACTCGAAATAAACTGATATATACAGAGTTTTTCAGTTATTAGAACAGTACACTAAGACCAGATTTGAGAACCTATAAACTGATAATACTGTGCATGCATGATTCAGTGAACCAAACACAAACAGTGCATGACAGCCTGATGTGACTGAACTAAACTTCAAAAAACTGCAGTGCGGCTAAACTGAGGGCTTAAATAAGAGGATTTGGCGAAACATATATTTTTCTTAACAGAAAATCGTCATGGAATTTAAATAAGCGAATCATGCTTCAGTTGGGTTGCAACACGTAATTGTAAGAAACTTTTCATATTATAGTGATGTTTTAACTAACTGAACTAAAATTATGATTGCTGACTACATATTTTTGATGTGTTGAGTCCAAACATGGGAGGGATGTGACAAAAGATCCGGTTCACGTTAAAGATCTGAACTTCCCATCACTACTGTATTTAACCTGAGAAGCACCCACACATATTGTACTTAGGCCTGCTATCTTGTAAGATGTATTTGAATTTGAGGATGGGTAGATGGTAGTGTGTGTATGCAAAAAGTATATTTGGTTGACTTTTCATTATACAATATTTTGTCGGATGATTTTAAATCTTACACCTAACAAATATATAAAACACTAAAACTAATCTTGAAACTAATAAAAACTAAACTAAGCAATTTCAAAATATAAAAACTGATAAAAACTAGTAAATCTACCTCTAAAAACTAAATAAAACGAACTTCATTTTAAAACAAAAATTCAAAACCAAACCAATGAAAAATCTAAAACTATTATAACCTTGGGTCATACTCGATAAATGTGCTATATAAATGCACATTACTTACTTGTTTGTAGTTTAAAATAATGCATGCTTTTCTTTTTTTCAGCAGTACAGGACATCAGAAGTTGGACAAGGTCATGGTAAAGACTCAGCATAATCTGACCCAGACATTTTTACAGCGACATGTCGATACCACTTGTCTGTGTCACCCTGATGATCCATGCAGCTATGAACATGAACCTGACAAGACAAAAGAGGTCATAAGCCAGAAGGAGGCTGACAGAAGCAAAACTGCAGACTTTCCTAAACAAATTCTCCAGCCTAAACAGGCCTCAAATGTAGACTTTCCTGCACTCCCTCCTCTTATCTCACAGCGAGTGGACAGACCACCGCAGCAATTCCCTGTCAGCATAAGTGCCTCCAATAAAGCAACTCTCTTAAAAGGAAAACCAGACTGCCAGCTGCATGGTGGCAAACCACAGAGGGGTCCAAAACAAAATCAAAAGGAACATCCAAGAGTCAAACCTCTCGTCTCATCCAGAACAACCCCGCAGATAGAAACACAAACAAGTCACGACATCGGTTCCACTCAAACAGGAAACGTGCACAAAGAAAAAGTTTTATTTGAAGGACGAAGTTCAAGGTGTTCCCATCTATCTGTGTTTGCACAGTTCCAAATGGCAGAGGAGCAGATAATACTTAAAGATCACACATTTAAAGGTAAATCCACCATGTCTATTAAAACAGCTCTTTTGAAGTATTTAAATGGATTCAAGGTCAAAAAACACTTTAATTTGATCATTATATAAACTGCAGCATCAGCTCTTTTTTAATAGTAGCCGGCTTTCCATCCTAACATGAAGCAAATCTTTTCAAAGTTTACTGCAAAAACTAAAAACAATATCAAATCCAAATTAGATGTGTTTTCATCAAGTTGTTAGAGTGGCTGACTGTAGTATTGGTAACCTAGTAACCAACAGTAAACAAGGTAAGCACAATGGTGTGATGTGGGTGTAATTATTTACTATAGCGCCTTTTTTACATAGTGATAGCAGTAAACATTTGGAAAATTTCCAGATCAACTTTCCCAGTACATTCTAAAATTTACTGCTTACACAGACAACGACGTTCCGAAATATTTTCAGAAAAAGACCGTTCACACATCCATTCCAAAAAGACCAGCCTGATCTCATGAGAAAACGTAAGTATTTTACGTTATACCAGTTTAGTAACTAATTTGTACGAATTTGTACAAGTTCAGTCATACGAAATTGAAATTTTAAAAAGGAGGCGTGGCACCTAACCCCACCCCTTAACCCAACCGTCATTGGGGGATGAGCAAATCGTACTAAATTGTACAAATTAGATCGTACAAAATCATACGAATTAGCCACTAAATCAAAAAGTTACGAATTGCTGTGAGATTGTGTTGAAAATACCGGTAAATTATGACATCATTAACCAGAAACAGCCATGCTTGTATTTGTAAACATAGAAGTGGTCAGGCTTTTGTTGATGGTTTCACTTTTATTTAAAGCTTTAGCATTCATGCAGCTGCTTTATCCCAGAGACTAGGGGTGTCAAAACTAATTTTTTCTTCAGTGCACAGCGATGCAGACGCAGACAATTCGGTATTAGTTTAGCAGTAATCATAACTGGTTATTATGTACTGACGTCATTTACCGCATATGCGCTTTATCGCGAGGGAGGTGAGCACGGGTATTTACAACACTTCAGGCGCCAACTGTGCACAATTTCACTGCGTGTGTGTGATTTCTCTACAGTCTTTTACTGACAGTTACAGCAGAAGCTCCTATTTCACTGCGATTGAGGGAAAGAATGTAAACTCCATTTCTCTCTCTCTCTCACTGTGGCCCATTTCACCTGCTGGCGTGACTTTCTCTCGGCTGCTTGCGTGACTTTTCCTCCCCTCTGTTTTCCTCTCGGCTTTATGCATTCCCGCAGCTGTACCTGTATGAGGTCTCTCTTGCGTGCATTCTTTCTCTCTGCTTTTGCTTGACTTTTGTCCACTCTGGCGCCTCTTACACCTGTTGTTGCAGGACACGACCAGATTTAATGCGGCGCAGGAATAAATTTCCGAATAAAGCGCGGGAGTGGTCAGTAACTCTGGTATAATTTTAATAGTTTCCTCACAATATCACTCCCCCGCAAGCAAGCAAGCGTGTGTGGCGAGTGTGTGTGTGTGTGTGCATGTTTGGTTCTGTCTATGTTTTTGTATGTGTGTGAATGAGACTGCTGTGTGTGTGTGTGTGTGTTTAAACAGACAGCTTGTTATAGCCACCCCCCAAAATATAACAGTGTGTATGGAAAGAATCGTCAATGCACCGTGATGCACTGAGATATCGAATTAAACCCATTCGATGGCAACATAACCGTAACCGAACCGAACCGTGAGACCAGTATAGGTTTACACCTCCACCAGAGATATCCAAAGGCAGAAGTGTAAACCTAAATGTTTACACATTTGACTGCATTACCAATTATGTGGAAGGAAAAGTATTGTGAAGAACTTCGATGAAAACATCTGGAAAAACTCTTTGGTATGTCAAGATGTACATAATATGTGTGTGTGCTGGCGCTCACTGGAGCACTCTCTTTACGAGCACACGTGTCAAGCAACTGAAGCAGAGCTTGAAGGTAAACAAACAGCGGTTTATCATCAGCAGTTTTTCCGATTGCCATTTTTTCTGTTGGCATTAAGAAAGATCACAGAAACATCATCTGACTAGCAGCTAAATGTGTCTCGAAAAATATTCAAAGGCTTTTATTTTCATACACAGCATGGATGTGAATGCGTCTGAGTGTTCTGATTGGCTGGAGTAGACATTTCACGTTAGTAAGTTCTAAACATGAACATAAACATGCTCTTTCCGTCAATTTTTCTTCTGACTCTACACAGAGCGGCATTCCGGCAAATAACCAGTAATGATACAACTTCTCTTTCTGGAAAATTGCCAGAATGAATTTACCGGTATTTTCAAAAAGGGCCTGTTCACACATACAGACCTTTCTGGAAAATTGGCGGTAATTTTCCTGAAAGGTATGTGTGAAAAAGGGGCTGAGTTTATTCTGCAAATGTGTTTCCATCTACTATTAATTACACCTACCCTTTTTCACAAAAGTTCAAAACCACACTGTTATCCCTAATGTTGTATTAATTTAAAATACTTAGATTCAGTAAACATAAATACCAAAGATTTTGCTTAATTACTCCATTTGTTTAGTTTGTTGTACGATTTGCATGGAATTTTTTATTCTATTGGAATGATTAAATTTAATGTACCTAACAGAGCTTATTCTAGTCTGTTGTCAAAGGGACAATATGCAAGGAAAAGTGATTGGCTCTTTGTACTAAAGTCACTGGTGGGTACAGTGCACCTTCTTTATGTCTGCTGGTCACTGTGAGCACAATTTCATACTTTTGTCTCAAACAGCTCATACATTGTTTTCATTTAGTAAACAAAATATGTAACAGTAGCAAGAAAACTACATCCAAGATTAAGCTGTCTAACATTAGGTTGATGTTCATTTTTGACAAAACGTTATTGTTACAATAAACTTAAAAAAGATTGTTTTTTCAACTATATGAAAGTAGCTTTTCATAGGGAAACGAGTTTCCATTATTTGAAGAAATGCAATCAACCTGTATGTGCTTACAGTGCACCTCAAACAAGTGTAAAAACTTTTAAATTAAGAGGTTTAATTTGGTACAAAATTTAGCATCACATTTTCCATCACTAATTTCAGGGTGATGGAAACCAAGCTAATGTCAACCAGCCAAAACAACGGTTCAAGCATCTATAACCTCATTGGTTATGCGAACAACCATTTGAGCATCTTTGGAACCTTCTAATTTCACAAAATATTAAAAAAAAAATCTAATGTAATGAGCCCCTAATTATGGATTTTAATAAGTTACCTCATGCAGTGTGTAACACCAAATTAAAAAATAAATAAATAATATGTATATTATTTATGCCTTAGTAGGTAGCACTATTTCAGTGGCATTTCTATGTGAAGTTTGTATGTTCTTTCTGGGTTCATGTGGGTTTCTTCCAGGTGCTCCGGTTTCCCCCACAGTCAAAAGACATGCACTTTAGGTGAATTGGATGTTTGAGTGTGTGTGAATAGGAGAGTGCATGGGTGTTTCCCAGTACTGAGTTGCGGCTAGAAGGGCATTTGCTGCATAAAACATATGCCAGGAATAGTTGGTGAACTAAGCCAAAGGAAAATGAATGAATGAATGATAAACACATCCAGCTAAGTTTTAAATTGAAAGTCCATCATGTATGAAGTTATTGACTCAAAAAGAAAGACTCAAGAATTGTTTTAATGAGTCACTTTTCAAACGGATCTTTAGCCATTTCATCGAGAAATCTGAGTGAAACATTGTCCTTCAACTTGTTGTGCGCACAGACCCGGAAAGCATAATCCATAATAGCTGCACTTTAAAATGTTTTTCACTCTTAAGACAAAATTGGATCTTTCAAGAACTATTCAGTAAAAGGTTATTTGGAAACCCCAAACTGGTATTATTGTATAGAAAAGACCTTTTGGAGTCCTAAGTGTTTTTAAGTGTGTTGTGAATGGTAGAATCTTGGAAACCCAACACTTATAACCATATCTGCATTCCAGCATTAGTTTTATTATTTGGAAGTCAATGTAGAAGTCAGTGGAAACGCTTTTGGAGAAAAGTTTGTTTACTCTTTGTCTTGCAATTCCGAGAAAAAAACAAACAAACTGCAAGAAACGGCAGTCTATATCAATCGATGATTGGCTCCTGTACTAGTAGGCCAAGGTTCAATTGCTATACTGACCTTTGCACTTTTCCCCATTAAAAAATATTCAAGTGACATGTCTCGTGCATTCTGTAGTCTTTTCCAATAGGTTGGAAGTGATGCACAAAGAACACCCCGCCCCTACTAAATATGTTGTTTTGTAAGTACAAACACACTCAAATAAAAGTCCTGGCACTTTCCATTAAACAGTCACTATTAAACAATTACAACAACATAACCTTTGGAAAGTTAAGGAAATTTTCCAATGCTGATGCCTGAATTTAGTTGTAAACACTCAAACATGATAATTTAGAAGCCAACAACACACATAAAGCTACACACTGCAGCCTTTCTGTGTTTGAACAGGCTATAAGCTGCCTTACGTAAAGTGCGTGTGTGGGTTTGGGAGGCAATGCAATGGTTCAAGAATGACTAGATACCACTAGAGTCATATCAAGCTCCATTCCAACTTATTGTACTGTGCTGCTGTGAGTTGTATATATTGCAATATGACAATGTTTTTTATTTATTTATTTATTTTTTTACTAAAGTAGTTTTCATCTAACGAACACAAACAGATCCGCTTCCCATTTTGGTGTATTGAGCCTCTGTACTTTATTCCAGCGTAGCAATAATTGAGGCGCCATTTAAAGTAAGGGTTTCATTGCGATAACAATCCACCTCATGCCGTCTTGTCGTTTCGGGAGTCTTTGGTAGTGACACTGCATGGCACTGATGTACGACTTGCATTAGCTTCGAGGGAAAGTGTTGTTTTTGTTTTGCGAGGATGGCTATGGACGGTGCTCAGTCAACTCTGTCCTCGGGGCAGGAAAAAAGAGCTCCTCAAACCCAAAAAGTCACTCATTATTTTGAAAATGGAAAAAATAAATAAATAAATAAATACAAACAAATAAAGAAGAGAGCGTTTTGGCCCAAATCAATATATCCATTTCCTCTTGGTAATGGAATCCGTTTGTAATAGCAGTCTAAACACAATCGATTTGCAATCTTCATGTTTTTGCTTTACTCTCTTTCTCTTGCCATCTATCTTTTTGGGTTTTGCTTTTGCCTCCGGATCCTAAATGCCAAAGGGTACATGTGGATTTAGATAGTGGTTTGTGAAAATTGCATATTGAAGTGTTGTGTTTTGTTTTGTTATTGTTTTTATATATATGGTAAAATAAATAAATGTTTTTTTTGTTGTTTGTTTTGTTTGTTTTTGTTTTACAGGTGTAAATGTAAAATAAACAAAATAAAAGTTGTTAATATTTTAAAACTAGTTATACTGGGGAAAATTATAAACAAACTAATGAATAAATAACTATTAATAAATAAACAATTTATGATTAATAAAATTTAGTTTGAAATATACTTTTAAAATGGGTTTTTTCATGTGATCTTAAAAGTTATATTTTATTAGAGATTATTTAAGTTTTTAAAGTCACGTTCCTTTTGAAGTCATTGTTATACATTATATTTGGGTGTCACAGTGGCGCAGTGGGTAGCACGATAGCCCCACAGCAAGAAGGTTGGTGGTTCAAGCCTCAGCTGGGTCAGTTGGCATATCTGTGTGGAGTTTGCATGTTCTTCCCGTGTTTGTGTGTGTTTCCTCTGGGTGCTCCGGTTTCTCCCACAGTCCTAAGTCATGCGGTACAGGTGAATTGGGTATAAATTATAGATAAATTGTCCGTAGTGTATGTGTGTAAATGAGTGTATACGGATGTTTCCCAAAGATGGATTGCAGCTGGAAGGGCATCCGCTGCGTAAAACATATGCTGCATAAGTTGGCGGTTCATTCCACTAAATGCATATTTGATTTGGAGCTCAAGAAACATTTCTTATTATTAACAATGTTGATATTTATTTATTTATTTGTAGCTACTTTAGTATGATAATAAAACAAAAAAAAAATTTTCTATGGCATCTACACCCAGCAGACACACAACATCATAAGGGGCCGATCACACCGGACATGCTTTTTGTGTTGAGAGGCACATCTTTTGAATGGTTTACTAATGGCCATGAGTGTTTTACATGCTGCTTATACACCCTGCATGCCTCACATTATTAACTGCCTACTGCGCCTCTCGTTTTTGCCGTTGCGCACTGTGCACTCACAATTGAAAAAAAGTCTAAATACGAAGCTGATTTAGTTGTTTCCTAGTCACATCATAAAATCATATGTCTAGTCTGAGCTTTTCTCTCGGAGAAACGTCAGTCTATACTGATGGATTATTGGCTCCTGTGCTAGTCGGCGTGGCTTCATTCGCCATATAGACCATTACACTATTACCCATTAATTATACGAGTGACAAGTCTTGTGTGTTCTATAGTTTTTGGCAATATTCAGTTTTGGAAGTGCATCAACACACTAAAATAAAAGTCTCAGCACCTTCCATTAAACAGTCACTATTAAACAATCACAACAACATAACCTTAAGAAAGTTAATGAAATATTCCAAATACTGATGCATGAATTTAGTTGTAAACACCCAAACATGGACATTTAGACATTTGTTTTTGAAAAAAAGGCAGTGTGGTGTGCTTCGTGTTTTTACAACGTAAAATCACATTCGGTGTGATGGGCCCCTAAGATGTTAATATTAGATTAGATTTAGGTTGCCAGAGTCTAAGGACAATGCTATTTTAATAATAATGACATGAAATTAAATTGTTTTTTAGGTTGTGTTGGAAAGTAACCAAAATGCAACATATGTCCGACGTTGGACACTGACATCAGCCTGATGTTAGGTTCTTCAAACCGATTTTCATTTGCAAACAAAATGCAATGTTCCATGACGATGGGGTACAACGTAAATCTGAAAATCCCAAACCAGGCTTATTATTAAAACATACCCCTATATACATTTCTGGAGATCCTGAAATACATCCCAGGAGCTATGTTTTTTGCAGTTTTTGTTTTCGCACATCCACCAGAGACTGCTTTGTACACTTTTTCAGATCTCAGATTTCTCTTGTGAGTGCCAATCGCACCTGCTGTTTTGTGTAAATCCACCAGAGGCCACAGTTCACTGACTGACTGACTGACTAACCAACCGATACCCCAACCACCTACCTTTCACCCAACCGACAGTGTTTTCAAAAGCAATCCAAAAAGAGAAAAGGCCTCACCTGACTTCTACCACATTTCAGATCGTATAACCATCTCACCCTGTTATTTACATGTTTATTTGATTTCTTTTGTTTTTGTTTTACCTGCTTTCTGTAACTGTTTCTTGCCAGATTTGAACCCCGTAATTGCCATAAACTCCTCTCTGTGTTTGAACTGGGCCACTGGGCAAACTGGTAACAGCGGAAAAGTCTTCCACAAGGAGATAGGTAGTCAGCTGGTAGTGCGAAAAGAAACAGAAGCCGTCCGTGGTGTTGTATTGCCCTGTAGCATTAATTTTAAGGATGAAATGCAGCCATACGTATCTTCACAATTTGTGCTCTCCAGAAATGTATACCGGGATACGTTTTCACATTGAGCCTGTGTTTTGACGTCCTGTGCCGATGGATGGATGGATGGATGGATGGATGGATGGATGGATGGATGGATGGATGGATGGATGGATGGATGGATGGATAGATAGTTTATTTATTCAGATTAAAATGTATAAATACCTATATTGCATTACTTCACCACAATTACTCTTCTGATTATTGCTATTATAATAAAGCATTCACATAAATACTAATATTGACCTACTACATGTAATATGTACATTTTTTGACTTTCCTTCTCACTATGGCATATGGCAATTGAAAATGGCGTTTGGATCTGCCGAGTATTCCCGTTCCCCATGTGTTAATCCTGTCACCTGTTCCTCCTAAGGTGGAGAAGTGGAGCTGGGCAGGAGTGCAGATGGTGTCCACATGGCACAGACCCGGGCTGGCAGTGGGACCCAGAACGCAGCTGGCCCTCTTGACAATGCCAAATGTCATATATACCGCAAGGATGCCACTGTTGCAAAGACTAAGGCCACAGGTCCGGGCCCTGGTGAGGCAGATTCACTTATTTTATTTCTGTCTCTCATTGTTCATTCTGTTTCTCTCGTTGTTTACTAGGTGTGTCCTCTGTGTTTGTGCTTACAGACATAACAGTGCCAGGAGATATGGATGGCGTCCAGACATGGAACAGCAGTGGAAGGTGTGCCCTACAAAACGCCCCATTTTTTACAGGAACGGGTCATGGCCTGTGGTCAATGCCAGCCAACTGTTACCTGTGGGTCCCTGAGGTAAACCCCAAATTTGAGAATTTACCATGCCAATTTTCAGTGTTTGCCAATGATTTGTAAATGCAGTTTACAATACCAGTCATAAAATTGCTGGGCTGTTGTTTCTCAACGTTGGGTTAAATGTGGGTAAATGCAACTGTTTAGTTATAAAGTATGATTAAAATGTAATAATAAATATAATCAAACTTTATGTTTGTCCATATTTTTGTGCAGTATCAAGTCAAGTTTGCTTTTATTGTCATTTCAACAATATACAGTGCAGTATACAGTGAAACAAAACAATGTTCCTCCAAGACCAAGGTGCTATGTACATCAAACAATATAAATTGACAATATGACACGTATTGTGCTCTACTATAAAAATTCTAGAGAATTAAATAAGATAAACTAAAATAAAGAAAAATAAAATAAGACTATGAATAAGATTATGTATAAGAGCGTAAAGTGCGATGTAGTTTGTCCATTAGGTTTGTGATCTAATGTTGGGTTATGACAACCCAGCATTTTTAATTATCCATACTTACTGATATGGAGAATAACTGTTGTAGATTTTTAATCTTTGTTGATGTTTTATGCTTAATGTTATGATGTGGTCAAGGACGTGGGCAATGTAAAAGTATTTAATTTGATGTGAATTCTCTCTTAAATGAAAAATTAGAAAGAACAGCATTGGTCTGAAACTGTTTATATTTATTATTTTTGTGATACTGCATTATTATTTAGCAAGGACACATTAAAATGGTCCAAATTAAAAGTATTAATATTACTAAATAAATATGCAATGTAGAAATGAAAACTCCTGGTGAAATGGTAAGGGGAAAAAATGAATTATAGTGGTAAAAAAAACAAGAATTCTTGAATAAAAAAAAAAGATAACACATTAAACAAATATTTTTACTGGAAATACGATAAATAAGTAAATAAATAATCTATTATACGTTTTCAAATTTTCAGCTATTAATATATAAGCTAGTAATACTAATTGCTAGATGCCTGATTGCTATATTGCATATCCCATTAGTAGTTGTATTTTCCATATTTTACAATAAAATCAGTATTAATAGGTGACAATTTACATGATAGGCCTATTTAATGGCATTCTTAGATTGATTAGTTCATCTTTTTGCATCAATCCTGTTATTGATGATGCTTCAGACGCATGGCCATGTTTGATGTATTGTCACGTTTATACGGCTTTCTTATGCCACAGTGGTTAATGAACATCACAACTGTCTTATCCACCGACCTTCTTTTCTGATATTTGTATTGTAGGTTTTCAAGTTCTTCTGCTCGGTTGACAGAACTAGAATGGTATTTTAACTCATAAACTGCCCTTGACCCTGTTAAATACAAAAAAAAAAAAAAAAAATCCAGATAATAATAATATTAATATTAATAATAATAATAATACAGTTTCCATATTTTGTATTTCACAAGTGTTTTTTTGTTTATTTACAGTTGTGAATTGCATTATGGGATGCTGATCTCTGCTCTGTCGACTTTTTGATGTTGAAAATTCAACTCTGGAGTTTAACAAAGTGATTTATTTACATTTTAGTAGTTTGAAATAATATAAGGTATAAGAAGATATACATAGAGAACTAAGTTTGTAAAATAACAGAAATCTAGTTTATTACAAGGTTTTTGTACCGTTATGTACAACACCAACCCAGACGATATGGCACTTTAAACTATTAAAAATGCTCATAAAAGTTACTTTTTCGAACTTTTCAAGGTTAAAGTTGTTGGAAGAAAGGTCAACATCCCATAATGCAATTAAAAAGCATAAATAAATGGAGAAAAATAAATTATAAACATGAATCACAAAATATGGAAAACTGCTAAAGTCTGGATATTTTTTCATGATCCAGTTTATCCTCACGTTAAACAATAATTCCTGTGTTTCATAAACTGATCCATTTATCCCCTAGATTGTGGGTACTGTACACTATCTGACAAAAGTTGTAAGAACAACAAATAATAACTTGATTTAGATTTTTCTGATGAATCAACTGTTGAACTGCATCTCACTCATCACAAATACTGCAGAAGATCTATTGGAACACACATGGACTCAAGATTCTCACAGAAATCAAGTTGGTGAAAGAAAAATCATAGTTTGGGTTTACATTCAGTATGGTGGTGTACGAGAGATCTGCAGAGTGGATGGCAACATCCACAGCTTGAGGTATCAAGACACTTGTGCTGCTCATTACATTAAAAACCACAGGAGTGAGCAAATTGTTCAGCAGGATAAGCTCCTTCTCATACTTCAGCCTCCACAGTTTTAGTTCCTGAAAGCAAAGAAAGTCAAGGTTCTCCAGGATTGGCCAGCCCAGTAACCAGATATGAACATTATTGAGCATGTCTGGGGTAAGATGGAGGAGGCATTGAAGATGAATCCAAAGAATCTTGATGAACTCTGGCAGTCCTGCAAAAACACTTTCTTTGCCATTCCAGATGACTATGTATGGATGCAGTCCTCCAAGCCCATGGGAGTCATACACAATAATAATTCTTTTTCCACTGCACTATGACTTTATATTCTATACTGTACATTATTTCTGTTTAGCGACAATACTTTTGTCTAGGCAAAGTCAGACCTTACTCTCCTAATGAAATAATTCAAAATCAAGGCCTGATCGTATTTTATTTTGGTAAAATTTGCATAATCTTCATATGAGCCACTTCTGATACCAAATGATCAACTAGAAGTCAATTTATTATTTGTTGTTCCTAAAACTTGGATAGGCGACAAGACTTTTGTAGGGTAGTATATATATAGGGTAGTATATATATAGGGTAGTATATATATATATATGTATATATGTATATATATATATATATGTATATATATATATATGTAGGTATGTAGGTATGTATGTATGTATGTATGTATGTATATATATATATATATATATATATATATATATATATATATATATATATATATATATATATATATATATATATATATATATATATATATATATATATGTATAAAATTACAAAATGTGTATCACTAAATTATTACAGATTTTCTAAACCCCAAATATGAACATTTCACCTGCCGACTTTCAGCTTACTACAATCCTTGTGTGAAAGTGTGATGAGGTTATATTGGACACATAATCTTATTTTGATGACTGCTTGACCTTTTCGCTTCTCTTCAGGAATGATTAGTTGCAAGGAGGAGCTTGTGTACGAGTAAAGTGAAGGGCATCTTAAGATGTTTGTTATTTGCTGTGGCACAGCATTTAGTACCGAGGAAAACTGGGATGCAAGTAACAAAGAACAGGAGGCCAATTAAATTGCCATGTTTGATGCCCGTCTGAATATTTGATTCAACGTTTAATTCTAGCTGTGGAACCCTAATTGATGGGTCATGCTTGTTATGATTATTATTATTATGATTATTGTTATTTTTTTCTCTCTTGAAATGAGGTGCCACATGTTGCTTGAGATATGGGTGATTAGTTTCAAGAGTTTGAAGTCACTTTGTTCCCTCCTCGTGACCAGCCATGAAGAGCATTTACATGAACAGTGTGCTTTAAAACCAGACTGTGTGCTGTTGCTAGGCTACACAGGTTTCTTGTTCTTGTGCAATTAGATTTTTCATCTAGAGCTATCAGGAAAACCATTATTTCATCATATAGGCATAATTCTGGACTGACCGGACAATCGTCCTTGTTGAATTTCGCTGTCTTAAATTATTTATTTGGTCGGAAGAGATGAGATTTTTTTGATAATGTTGAAAAATCTTAAATGAAACTGCTTCGGGGGCCTTGGCTCGTGTTCTGCCATTTAGTTACAGTCCAGAGGAACCACAGAATTGAGGTGCTGGGAAAGAGAAGATGAAAAAGATAAGGAAAGAAATGCTGCCGGTAATCACATGAATTGAAGTTCTAGTTTTCAGCTTAATTATATGTTGACCAGCAGGCAGATGAGGTCAAGATGTTGCTAAGCTACTGCCAAAAGCAGAAAAATATTATTGACAGAAGTCCATAGTGTAACCATTATAAAAATACATATTTCAAAAATTAAATGCATTTTAATATAATAACTTACACTCACCGGCCACTTTATTAGGTACACTTGTTCAACTGCTCGTTAACGCAGATTTCTAATCAGCCAATCACATGGCACCAACTCAATCCATTTAGGCATGTAGACATGGTCATGACAATCTGCTGCAGTTCAGACTGAGGATCAGAATATGAAAGAAAGGGGATTTAAGTCACTTTCAATGTGGCATGGTTGTTGGTGCCAGACAGGCTGGTCATTTCATTTCAGAAAGTGCTGAGCTACTGGGGTTTTCACACACAATCCTTTCTAGGGTTCATAGAAAATGATCTGAAATGTTCTGTGGGCGCAAAAGCCTTGTTGATGCCAGAGGTCAGAGGAAAATGGCCAGACTGGTTCCAGGTGATAAAAAGGCAACAGTAACTCAAATAGCCACTTGTTACAACCGAGGTTTGCAGAAAAGCATCTCTGAACACACAACACATCGAACCCTGGGGCGGATAGGCTACAGCAGCAGAAGACCACACCGGGTGCCACTTCTGTCAGATAAGAACAAGAAACTGAGAATACAATTTGCACAGACGCACCAAGATTGGACAATAGAAGACTGGCAAAAATGTTGCTTGGTCTGACGAGTCACAATTTCTGCTGCGACATTCGGATGGTAGAGTCAGTATTTGGAGTCAACAACATGAAAGCATGAAACTATTCTGCCTTGTATCTACGGTTCAAGCTGGTGGTAGTGTAATGGTGTGGGGGATATTTTCTTGGCACACTTTGGACCCATTTGTACCAATTAAGCATTTTGTCAACACCACAGCCTACCTGAGTATTGTTGCTGACCATGTCCATCTTTTTATGAACACGGTGTACCCATCTTCTGACGGCTATTTCCAGCAGGATAATGCGCCATGTCATAAAACATGAATCATCTCAGACTGGTTTCTTGAACATGACAATGAGTTCACTGCACTCAAATGGCCTCCACAGTCACCAGAGCTCAATCCAATAGAGAACTTTTTGGAATGTGGTGAAACGGGAGATTTGCATCATGGATGTGCAGACGACAAATTAGCAGCAACTGTGTGATGCTATCATGTCAGTAAAGTCTCTGAGGAATATTTCCAGTACCATGTTGAATCTATGAAACAAAGGATTAAGGCAGTTCTGAAGGCAAAAAGTGGGTCCAACCCGCTACTAGTAATGTGTACCTAATAAAGTGGCCGATTCGTGTGTATAATACTCCATTACTCATAGCGCCACCTGCTGGACTACAAAATATATATATATTTTTTATACTTTTATTACATTTAGTCATTTAGCAGATGCTTTTTGTTAACTCTTCATAGAGGATTAATCAGATTAATAACATATTTGGTCAGTCTAAAATAAATGTTAAATTAATAACTAAATGCCATAATCAATTGTGAAGGTCTTGAGTTTTCACTGAAAGCTAAATAAATGTTTTGCAATAAAATAAAAAGAAGTTGAATAAGACATCTAAAAGTTCATTCAAAAATTACTTAAAGCTTAGGTAGCTATTTAAGTAGCTATTAAGATTTAGCACTTTCGCGTCTCAGCAAGAAGGTCGCTGATTTAAGTCTCGGCTAGGTCAGTTGGCATTTCTGTGTGGAGTTTGCATGTTCTGCCCGTGTTCATGTGAGTTTCCTCTGGGTGCTCCGATTTCCCCCACAGTCCAAAGACATGAGCTATAGGTGAATTGAATAAACTAAATTGGCCGTAGTGTATGTGTGTGAATGACTTGTGTACAGATGTTTCCAAGTACTTGGTTGCAGCTGGAAGGGCATCCACTGTGTAAAACATATGCCGGAATTGCTGGCGGTTCATTCTGCTGTAGCGGCCCCTGATAAATAAAGGGACTATGCCAAAGGAAAATGAATGAATGAAGGAAAAAGTGCTATACCTTTTGGTAACATACTGTAACTTTTTAACGATTGGTTTAAAATCCATGTGAAATCAAAAGGTCCATTGTTTATTCTGCGTTATTTATTAGGTGAACAATTAATTTGTGTAAGTTAGTCCACTGAAAAAAAAAAAAAAGTTGCCAAAATTTTGTTTTGGTAATCTTCAATCAAAGTCTCATCATATCTGACACATTATTCTTGACCACACCCTTGTTACTGTTAGTTTGCTTTGAGTGAATGATTCGCAGATAGAAAGTCCTGCTCCTACTCAATATTCTATTTCAGTTGGAAGTACATCAACATACTAAAATAAAAGTCTAAGCAACTGTCAGTTTACACAGTCTTTACATTTTTTTTACTTTTATTATTTCATCTTTGTTTCATCATTTTGATAGCCTGTAACAAAACCCCAGAAGTTTACAGTAAATTAAGGTAATTCTTTGCAAGAAACATTTTTATAAAAACTTCAGTTGAAAAGGATGCACTGAAAACCTTCTGTCTTCTAAAAAATAATCACTTGATAGACATATGTATTTATTCCATTAGAGAGGTAAACGGGGGCAGTTTTGTTCTTATTTCCATGTCATCTGCCTTTTATACAGTCTGCTACTTTTTGATGATGTTTGTAAAAATGTACATAATTGCATCATATTTTTCTGCCACAGTTCTCATAAATATGTACTCTTTCGAAAACTGTTTACTACATTATACTTTTATCATCTTTAGAGTTTGCATATCCCTAAAAGGATACAATGTGCATAAAACATTTAGCATTAGCATTCGGTTCAGGTCTGTAGATTTTATATTGTACCTAAATGTTTAATGTCAGCGCTTCACGTATGGCCACTCTTGGGTCTGGGCTGTCATTTTTACCACATTCAAAAAAAAAAAAAATGGTTGTATTAAAGACTCTAATACGTGGATTGTTAATACACTGCCATGCAAATAGTTTATTTTTATCCTTGTTTTTAAACGCACCAGGAACTCAAAGAAGTGTTTTGACAGCTTCTTCTTGAAACAGGTTCAAAATGCATTATTGTTAGCGTGTAGGTTTGATCTATTTTAGCACATTTTTCACATCTTCTGCTTAATATATGATGTGGCTATTGGGATAACACTTAATAAAATAGCCCATTCCCGCATTTATTTATGTACCAAGCAAACCAGCTTCCTTGGACACGTCACGGTTTCCAGCGTCCAAACAAGGCATCTGAATATCTTGTGCCTGCTGTTATATTGGCATTTTCTTGGCTCTGCTCATCGGACATTGATTTTACTCTCCTTTTCTATATTCTTATTCACTTAGTAATTTATCCTCCTCTTGATTTTCCACACTGTAATCAAATCGTCTTCACTTTACTCCGCTTGGTCCTTGCGCATTACATAACAAACTTTGCTTTCTTTGCCAGAAATATCAAGGGACCTTCATGAGCTGATGCAATCAGAATACAGTTGTGTGCATTTCTCCAAGCTAGAGTGGGTCTTTTGCTGTTAAAAAGCAACAGCAAATGACAAATGAAAAAAAAAAAAAAAAAAAAAACAATAACAATAACAATAACAACAGAAAAACACGAATATATCTTTATAAACAAACAAATAAACAAATAAATGAAACAAAAATAGTCATAAATAAAAACCAGAACAAATGAAACTAAAATAATAAATAAGTAAAAATATTATATAAATCTAAAAATAATAAATAAACATTAAATAAATGAAACAAAAACAGTCATAAATAAAAAAATAGGAAATAAATGGAACAAAAATGTTAATAGATAGAAAATATAGAAAATAAGTAAAAATTAAAAAATATAAACATTATTAATGAAAAATTAAATAAATAAATAAATAAATAAAACTAGTCATAAATAAACATAGAAAATAAATAAAACAAAAATAATAATAATAAATAAAAAATATGGAAAATGAATAAGTAAAAATATAATATAAATATAAACACAATAAAAACAAATTAAATAAAAATAAATTAAAAAAGGCATCAATAAAAATCAGAAAATGAATGCAGCAAAAATATTAATAAACAAAAATATAGAAAATAAATAAGATGAGATATAACGTAAATACAAAAATAATAATAAACACAAATAAAGAAGACAAAAATAATCATAAATAAAAATGAATCAAATAAATTAAACAAACATAATGAATAAAAATAGAAAATAAATAAGTAAAATATTAAATAAATATAAAAATAATAAACCTTAAATAAAAGAAAACATAGTCATAAAAAAACAGAAAATAAATGAAACAAAAATATGAATAAATAATGTAGTAAAAATAAGTAAAAATATAAAATAAATATAGAATTAATAAATAAACAAATACATAAATAAAATAAAAATAGTCATAAATAAAAACACAACAAATTAAACAAAATATTAATAAATACAAAATATAGAAAATAAATAAGTAAAAAATATAAATAAATATAAATAAATAAATAAATAATATACAGTATATATAATTAAACAAACGGGAAAGTAGGTCACCGACCCTATTTGCTGTCAGTCCCTATAGAAAAGCAGTCGATGCGCTATTGTTTTACCTTGTGTGACAACTGCAAAGTAACACTGCATTCCCAAAATACTCTGCTGTCACCAGAACAGCATCTTAACATGTCAAGCCCTTCACAACTTCACCTTACGGAACAATGGTCACAGATGTGAGGATGAATAGATCCGGAAGACAGAAGTGAAGGTCAGACAGATGAGCATTATGGTGAAAGTATGTGTGTGTGAGCTATTTTAAAGTTTCATCTATAAAGCGAATGAGTATCTATTTTCATGCTGCTGAGCTTTTTTTTCCTCATCTTTTGGTGCTAGAGCTTATTCTGTACTCTAAGAAACTGGTTCCTTTGTGAAACATACTATTTTTACTTTTTCACTAGATTCTACACTCTAAAAAATCTGGGTTATTTCAACCAATTTGGGTAAAATATGGACCAAAGAACCTATGGGTTATTAAAAAAAAAAATAATAATAAAAAAAAAAATAATAAAATCTAGACTATTTGCATTTGAGTTTGTCTGTATTTCACCAATATTTGAATTTAAATAACCCAGCATTTTTAAAGTGTACCTATTAAGAGGATGATACATTACTCACCCTCAAGTTGGTCTAAACCTTCATGAATTTATTTGTTCTTTTGAACACTAAATATTTTGCGTAAAGCTGGAAACCTGTAATCATCGATTTTGAGGTATTAAATACCATGGAAGTCAATGGTTACAGGTTTCAAGCTTTGGAACATGTAAATAGAGATCAAAGTTATGACAGAATTTTCAGTTGTGGGTGAACTATTCCTTTAAATAGATATTAGGGACTTACTCAATATACTAATTTTACAAGTGACTAGTAACTATTCTATTGTTACAAGTAACAAATTTCAATTTTTTTCTGCGATTTAGTAATAACTACAAATAATACAAGTGTCTATTAAAAAGTTACTAGTAACCAGTGGTGAAAAGAGTACTGAAGGATCACACTTAAGTTAAAGTACTATTACTTGACTAAAAATGTAGTGCAAGTAAAGGTGTCTGTTATAAATATTACAAATTGTAAATAGACCTTTCAAAAGGACTCAAGTGTAGTGAGTAGTGTGTATTACGCTGTTAAGCTGATGCATTTACATCTAATTTGTGGATGTGTGTACATGAAACATTCTGTAGTGCATTTAGTAATTTTGGTGACCAAAATTCAGTGTCTAGTCAGCATCTATGGACAATTTTATTTTGATGTCCAATAAAGACATCAAAGATGTTGATATTAGGCTGATTTTAGGTTGTGTTTGGAAAAAT